>NC_045792.1:78114166-78326666 GCF_009873245.2 Balaenoptera musculus | reverse complement strand
GTACTCATCTTGAAGAATGATTACAGTGAGAAAAATGTGAGAATAAAGGTGGGGAAAAAATAAAGGAAGACTAAAGGAAAACCTACTAGCTACATTTAGTGGAACATATACGACTTCTTTCTTTCTTACTCATGTCTCAATAGAATATCTATCTTTTTCCTCCTTGCAAAAAGTAAAGAATAGATACTCTCATAATTCTCTTTTGATTGTCCTGAAATTCTATAATTTTTCTGGTTAATATGGATCTAGTATCATCACAATCAAATAAAACATTTTCTGCAGCTGGCTTTAACTTCATTTTACAAACAATTAAACTTTGCCAAATATGAGGAAAGGAAAGAAGGGAAGAAGTAAATAAAGAGAAGGAAAATAAGTTGAGGGAAGCAACTGATGACAGGGAAAGAAGAAAGGAATGAAGTGTCCAGAAGAAGAAAGTAACAGAAGGCAGAAAAGAGAAAGGGGGTAAAGGGGCAGGAAGAAAGCAGAGATAAACAGGAGAGAAAAGAGAGAAGAAAATAAAAATGAGAGTGGGACAAGAAGCGTGTAGAAATGTTAGAAAGGCAGAGAAGAAAGCAACTCAGTTCGAATGATTTCAGCCAGGTCTCTGCATTTTGAAGCAATACTTTCTGAATCCATGCTTTAACCACAAGCTTTGAAATGCAGTTTGAACTGGAAACAGTCTCCAGCCTGACATTTCTCCAAATGTTTTCCTGCTGAAAAACTGCCTAATGCATGGGATCCTTTTGCATACCAGTCCCTGTTTGAAAGCAAACCTGGAAGCCTCGATTCTATTTCCATAAGGAGCAAAGGGTTCTAGCCTTGAGTTAGCCAGACATGGAAAGGCTCAATTCACAAAGGCATGCTGGCCAAGGGAGCGGAACATGAGTTGTACATTGCTGCAGGAGAGCCGGCTGGCTCAAGTCTTTCCTGGTTCTGCTCCAGTGTGATCTCACACATCATGACGGATTCCATCTCACTCTGGTGAAAGTGGTCCTCATTAAGTGAAACCTAGAAGGCTTGACAAGGCAGAATAAAGACAGCCTTGGCCTGTCTTGGGGACTCAGCAAAAGGAAAGGATGCTGGACTTTCTATTGAAATGTTTAAGTCTAATTCTCAAGATAATCCATCAATCAGGCAAACCTCTGAATCCGCTTCACAAATAGTGCATTCTGTTTATCTGGAAAAATGAACATATCCATTCTGCCCAACTGCTTTGTTTTTAAAGGTAATGATTTGCTGTCTGCTTTATATTGAGGCAAAATGATAGAACACATTCGTAGTTCTGAGAGAAGGTTGTTTATACTGTCAGCATTTCTACCATATCCTTCATCAGTGTACTGGAGACATTGATTAGGTCATTCATATTTATTAAAGCTTAATTTTTTGCTAAATGAAGTTAAAGCAGACCACAGAAAATGTTTTATTTAATTATGATTATACTAGGTCCATATTAACTAGAGATTTCTAGTATTTCAGAGCACTCTACAGGGAATCATTATGGGAGTTGTATATATGTTATGGACTGCAAGTTTTGTGTCCCCACAAAATTCATATCTTGAAGCCCTTACTCTCAGTGTGATGGTATTTGGAGATGAGGCCTCCTAAAAAAGTAATTAAGGTTAAATGAGGTCATAAGGGTGGGGTCCTGATTTGAGAGAATCAGTATCCTTATAAAAAGAGATATCAGACAGCAGACGTGTTCCTCCCTCCCCCCCACTCTGTCCTTCCAAACACACTGAGGACATTGCATGTGTGGATGTAGCAAGAAGGTGGCCCATTTGCAAACCAGGAAGAGGGTCTTCACTAGGAACTGAATCCACTGGCACCTTGATCTTGGACTTCCCAGCCTTCAGAACTGTGAGAAATAAATTTCTGTTGTTTAAGCCACCCAGTCTGTGTTATTTTGTTATGGCAGCCCAAGGGGACTAAGACAGATTTGGGTATTAAGAATAGGGTTCTCGGGCTTCCCCGGTGGCGCAGTGGTTGAGAATCTGCCTGCTAGTGCAGGGGACATGGGTTCGAGCCCTGGTCTGGGAGGATCCCACATCCCGCGGAGCGGCTGGGCCCGTGAGCCACAATTGCTGAGCCTGCGCGTCTGGAGCCTGTGCTCCGCAACAAGAGAGGCCGCGATAGTGAGAGGGCCGCGCACCGCGATGAGGAGTGGCCCCCGCTTGCCACAACTGGAGAAGGCCCTCGCACAGAAGCGGGGACCCAACACAGCCATAAATAGATAAATAAATAAATAAATTAAAAAAAAAAAAAAAAAAAAAAAAAAAAAAAAAAAAAGAATAGGGTTCTCCTGTAACAAATACATAAATATGTGGAAATGGCTTTGGAACTGGGTAATGGGTAGAGACTGGGGGAGATTTGAGGTGTATGCTGGAAAAAGCCTAGATTGCCATGAAATTAGAAATAAGGATGTTAAAGGTGATTCTGATGAGGGCTCAGAAAAAAAAAAAATGTGAGCTGGAGAGAAAGCTTCTATCTTCTTAAAGAGTATATAATTGATCCTGAACAGAATGTTGGTAGAAATATGACATAAAATGCCTCAGATGGAAAAAGGTAAGGTCTCAGAAAAGAGGAACAAGTTATTGGAAACTGGAAGAAAGGCAATCCTTGTTATAAAGTGGCAAAGAACTTGGCTGAATTGTGTTCTAGTTTTTTGTGGAAGGTAGAACTTGTAAGTGATGAAATTGGATATATAACAGAGGAGATTTTTAAGCCAAATATTGAAGGTATGGCTTGGGCCCTCTTGACCACTTATACTATTGATATAATGTGAGAGGAGAGAAGAACGGAAGAAAGGATTCTTAAGCAGAAAGGAACCAGAACTTAAGGAATTGGAAAATTTTCAGTCTATTCATATTGCAAAATATGAAAAAGCACGTTCTAAAGAGAATACCAAGAGTGTAACTGGACTATCATTTGATGAAGAGATTATGGGATTATAGAAGCAGAAACACCACCAGTTTGAACCGAGTGGGATAAAGATGAGATGAAATGAAGAAAGGCAGTTGGACTTAGATTCTGTAGGATAGGATAATAAAGTTATTCAGTTGCAAATGTGTATTGTTCTTCAAGAATAAGGAACGATGACTCTGAAGTTGATTCAGAGATCATCAGAGCTGTCTCCTTGATTTCAAAGTGGGGGACACCACCCTGGTTTCAACAGGCTAGATAGCCCCTGCCCAAAGCCTTGGTTGTGGGACCTCCACATGGCAGAGACATGGGGGTGTGGGTCTTGCCCCAGTGAGTCCAGAAGCTGGGAACATTGCCCTAAGTAGATCTGGAAGGTGGGGCCACTGCCCTAGTGGGCCCAGAAGGCAGAGCATCAAGCCAAAGAGGATTATTCTCAAGCCTTAAGATCTAATAGAATTCACCTTGCTAGGTTTTCAATTTGTTTGGGACCCATCACCCCATTCTTTCCTATTTCTCCCTTTTGGAATGGAAATATCTATCCTGTGACTTTTTCACCATTGTATTTGGAAACACATACTTGTCTGGATTCATAGGCTCGTAGCTGGAGAGGAATTTTATCTTAGGATGTATTGTACCTTTAGTCTTGCTCGTAACTGATTTACATGATATTTAGATGAAACTTTGGACTTTAGACTTGATGTTGGAATAAGTTAAGAGTTTCGGGGCTGTTGGGATGGAATGAATGTATTCTGCATGTGAGAAGGACATGGATTTTGGGGGGCCCAGGGACAGAATGTTATAAACTGAATATTTGTGTCTCCTCCAAAATTTATATGCTGAAACTCTAACCCCCAGTGTGGTTATATTTGGAGCTGGGGCCTCTAAGGAGGTAATTAAGGTTAAATGAAGTCATAAGGGTAGAACCCTGATCTGATAGAATTAGTGTCCTTATTATAAGAGGCACCAGAGAACTTGTGCTCTTTTTCTCTCTCTCCCTCCTCCAGCACAGGCACTGGGAAAAGGTCATGTGTGAACAAAGCAAGGTAATGGCTTCCTACAAGCCAAGAGTAGAGACCTCAGAATGAAACCTGCCTTGCTAACACCTTGATCTTGAACTTTTCAGCCTCTAGGACTTTAAGAAATAAATTTCTGCTGTTTTAGCCACCCAGCCAGGGGTATTTTCAGGCAGCCTGAGCAGATACTCTACTTTTTGCAAGGTGGAAGTGGGATTGATATGCAATCAAGACATGACCAAGAAAAAGGTTGACCATGTCCCCTTAACTGTAGTCTGTGACTTCTCCTTATTTCTGAACCCAACACTTTCATTCTCTTAAAATATCTTGGGTTAAGTAAATATTCCCAGAACATTTTGACACTAATCTACTGATTCCACAGTTATATATAAATGTGTAAAATGAAATATTCCAGATATCATGTTTTTAATCTCAGAGACAATAGTAGCCTTACACTGAATGACTGTCTTTAGAGAAGAAAAGAAAATTCTATGGGAAGGGAATTTTTCATGTTCTCTTCAGCCCATAGATTCAATTTACCCATTTACAGAAACTCCTATAGTCAGATGACTGTGATATTTACTAAGTATTTCAGACTCAATTTGTTAATATTTTCAATAGAACTTTTAGATATTAAACCCTAGGACCTTTAAACAGACTCTCCCTTTAAAGGAATTTATGATCTAAACCGGGAGGCCTACATCTGCTCCCAAGAGATGGCTTTCATCAAGGGCCTTCCTCCTACCCAACTGCCTCTCCCCTGGTCCCTCCTCCATTCACACCCATGTTCCCATTGTCCTAAAAATAATGAGTGCTGAGGACTCCAGACTCACTCTGGTCTCTTACTTACTGTCTGGAGAGTGCTTCTCCACTGAGATAATCCTATTTATCCATTGTATCTATTGAATTAACACTTAGTGAGAGATTAATATTGGACAGATGTGTTCTACAGAGATTTTGACTCATTTAGTCTTCATGATACTCTTATTTCCCCAATTTGAATAGTTATCACTGAGATGGAAGTTAAATAACTTGTCCACCTACGCCTCTGGTATATAATTCTGAATACTGAATACCAGTATTCAGAACCTCAGAACTTCAGTCTGTGCTCGTAATGGTACGCTATGCTCTTACTAAATCACCCCACAGATGTCACTTTCCCTGGGAAGCCTTCTCTCTAGGGCTGCGTTTATTGTTATGTTCTGTTTTTCTCTGTGCTCTGACAGCTCCTTGTGTTCACTATCATTGTACTTATCACTGTGCTGTAATCTTTGCTTTCTTTCTTTCCACAAATACATGGTGAGCTACTTGAGAGAAGTCACTGTTCCTTTTGTATATATTTTTCTCCTTCTTTACTTGGCATATAGTAGGCTCTCAGAAAATGTTGAAAGAACAGTCATGCAGGTGAAGCCTTATATAATCATCAAGAATTTATAAAGAATCTATTATTTTCCAGTTACTGTTCTAGGCACTGGGGATATTGGCATCTGTGAACAAGACAAATATTCCTGTTCTCAAGAACTTTATATTCTTGTTTTAAGCCACAGATTAGTTTCTCTGGGATGGAGTTTAGGGACCAAGATGTTTATCATGAGGTACTCTTGGTATCAAGATCTGTTGAAGGAAAGGAAAGGAAGCAGGATTAGAAAGAGGGAAAGTTGAACAGCAATGCAGGCTTAGTGACAGTCTTGGTTACCCCATGGGGAGATTTAGAGTTAAACTGGCCATCAGAGTTATCCGCACTGAAATGGCTGGGTCTTTATCCCCCACCTTGACTAATGGTTGTATCTGAGCTCTCCCAAGAAGGGAATGACTTTGGACAAATTCCTTTCTGTGGCTGAGATGGTATCTGAAGGGGCAGACAGCTGAAGGCTCTATGATGAGCAGGAAGGATGTCATCATGTCCACAGCCTCATATGTTACATGCTATACATCATATAGTTCCAACATAGGTCTACTAAAAATAGGTGAGCCTAAATCCCAAATCCATAATTTTTTTGGTTTGTTTTTGGCAACAGATTATTTTTTTTAAAAAATAGAAGCAGTTGATAGAATGTATATGCTTTGGGAAATAAGAGAACATTATAAAGTTAATTATTATACAAGGGACAGCAAACAGTATAGAAAGGTGATGATTCCAATTTTGTATAATTTTATTATTTTCAATACATGCAATTTTTAAAAATAAACAGGTACTTTAAACTGTCTTTATGGAAGTGGCATGGAAAAAATATATACGTGCTTATATACATACATAAAAGAGAATGCTTAATGTCATTCAATGTTTATAACCTTCTAGACTTCAAAAAAATTAATTCACCAAGAAGAGCAAAAGTTGTCAAAATTCCTGTACCAAACTTTGGTTTAGAAAATATAGTCACTGTGCCATTTGGGTTCCCTCCAATGTTTGGAAATAAGTAAGCTGATGAAGATGATGTGACCCATCAAAGAAAGACCTCTTCTTACTGGCTCTCCAGTCTCTGATTATGCATTTGTCTTGTGCCTTAAGTGCTGATAAGCAATGGCTTTCTGCCCTGACCTATGGCAAAGTAGACCTCTCACAATGGACCGGGATGGCTATCCCATTGAATGAAATGGCCCTGTCAGCACAAAGCAGGGTCGGGGGCGGAAAATGATCCTTATGCCTAGAACCCAAGGTAGAGTAATGAGTACATAGTCTACAGCAGAACCTCGGGCCCCTCTTGGACACCGCTCTCAAGAAACAGCAAGGTGCTCTGTCAGGTTAGGAGACTTCATGGAGTAAGTGGAGAAATAAAGAGAAACACAGAAACACATGCATGTGTGTGCACATGCACGTGCATGTGCACACACACACACAGACACACACAGATTCTCTCTGTGTTTTCCAGATAACTCCAGAATTTTCTGGGCAGATAATTGTCTCTTACCCTAGAACCAATGATTTCTTCTCCCCTACCTGGTAGAATTTAGTCTCTTATGAGTGGGGTTAGCAAATCCATCTTCCAGAACCCAGTCATCCCTGAGTGAACTGTTAAAAATCTAGTTTCTGAACAAGTAAAATGAATCCCATAAACTGTATCTGTGAGTGGATGCAATAGAGCAGAAAGGCAGTGCCCTTGATGTTAGACCAGGGTTAGGGTCTTAGTTTTACTATTGAGTGACTGTCTTTGGCAAGTTCTTTGTTAAACTCTCTGCTTTCCATTTTCCCCTTTCTTTACTAAAGGGATGATAATGACAATTTCACACCCGGTAGTTGAAGAATGCTCAGTGGATACATGGTATCATCATGATACACTGAAATCATTATCCCCTGAATGGAAGGCATTTGAGAGATTGTTTCTTTGAGACCCTACCTTTAGAAAAATGAATGTCTGAATCAGCACCAAGAGAGCGCCTGGTTGATTTAATTTCAACTCAAAGCAAGAAAACTTTGCATGTGGGGAAAATACGGCTTTTCAGCTGTCATAGCAGTCTCTCCATAAATACTCATCCAATTGAATTAGGTTGGAAACATTTTATGTGTAGCTGATGTTAAAACTTCAAGTATGCAAAAACTATCTTATTTTTTCTATAATTGGTCTTTCTCTCCTTGACCTCTATTATGCTTACTGCAGATTGCTTGATCTACTCGCTTCCAGATGATTTCAGTCAATTCAGATGGAAAGCTCAGGCCCATTCAGAATTTTCTTCTTGTTCTCCAGTTTTCCCTAGTCCCTGCCACTGGGGTCTATACAAGGTCCTCAGCACTGTGTCTTCTGGGAGGTACAGTTGTCTAGTCTGTTCTTTAATCGTCTGCTGAAGAGACTGAACCTTCCCCATATCTGCATCTCTTGAAAGGTCTGTGTCCCTACTTGGCTTCCATGGTCCACAGTCTATGCTGCCTTCTTCATCCCTTTGCTTACTTCTTCCTCCACTTCCTCATATCCCTCTTACCTTCTTCCCCTTTTTCTCTTCTTCATGTGTTTCTTTGTTTCTCTCTCTCATGCCCTGACCACCCAACTCCCTGACACACACACTCACCATTTATTGAGCACATAGTAAGCATCAGCTCTACAAAAATTACTAAGGTGTGGTCCTTGGCCTTAAGGAGCTCTCAAATAAAGGAGCCTGCATCATCAAGGTGAGGCCAAAAACTTCAGCCTTAAAAAAGCCTAAATCTCTCAAAAGAACTTTTTCATTAAGGTAGCCAAATCCCCAAGCACCAAAGAAACTGTATCCTGAAACTTGTCTCTGAATCATTTAAGACCAAATCCTACCCATCACCTGGCTCAGTGTCAGAAATAAGAGTGTTGCAGGGAGACCAGAGGCTTCCTTTTTTTTGAGGGTAAAAAGGGGGGTGCTCATCTTCATCATCTCTTGCTAATCATCAGCACTTTCACTGTGGTTACTGATGAGGTAAATTCTCTCAGCAGGCTGAGGCAATATTTTCCAAAGGAAAACAAGTTTTGTTTTGCATTTGCTCCTCCTCGTCATCACAAGCCATGCTAAGGTTCCCAGCCTGGATCTGCCCACAAGCGACCATCTGGCTCACAGCTGCTCTGTCCAAGTGGAAACACTCTGGCGTGAGTAGTCCAAGGGCTCCGTTTACTTCTTGTAAATGACAATGTCTGCATTGTAGGTCACCCCCATCCTTTTCACTGGAAAGGCAGCAACTGTCATTTTCTTTCCTTCTTCTTTTCATATGCAGTTGTTTACCCTGGGAGCACATATGTCTGGCATATGGCAGGGGACTAGTTGGCTTACACTGGTAAGCATGACCAGTTGCATTTCATCAGCTCTGTGAGTACAGCTGTCTAGAAGCTTAGAAACTGAAGTTGTAAGATTCGAGTTGTGGAATCCAGCCAAATGCATGTTCATTTTGTTGGGAGAGCCTGCTGGCTGAGGGCTAACAGTGTTCTCAGCTCCAGACAATAACCTATTCCCTCTCCTTTGCTTGCCTTGATCAAGCCCAGTGACGTGGTCAGGAATACCAATAGTTAATATTTATAACATGATTATTATGTGCCTGGCACTGTGCTGAATGCTTTACATGCATTATCCTATTAAATACTCTCAACTACCTTATGGCATGGTTCTAAATATTACCTAACTTTAACATTTTGAAATCTGCAGGTGAGTCATTTGTCCAAGGTCACATAGCTTGTCTGCCTACTTCTCTGCTGTTGAGCAGGATTCTTGTAAGCTCCTTGGGGGCAGGAATCATGAATTGTCCAGCATTGAGTCCTCAATACACAACGCCTCACTCACAGAAGATGCTAAAAACAAAAATGAAAACAACAACAAATGAAAACCCTCAAATTCCCCCAAACCCAACACTTGTGGAATGAGTAGATGTCAAATGAATCGAGAACAAGTTTGTGCCTTTACAGTAGAAGCATGTTTCTTTTCTTCCCTAAAAACCATGACTCTCCAACCAACTTTACTGGAAGTCATCTACACTCAGGAATATGGTAGCGAAAAATGCCACTGTTACACTGACCTCTCCAGGGACTGCTCTCACCCCCACATAGCCTGGCAGCTGGCCCCTCTTACCTGAAAATAGATCACAATTAATGTCTCATTTATTCTGGCCTGCAGCTTTCCCTTTAGTCATGCTGTTTGCTTCATTAACATGCCCTTTTTCTTCAACTTGTTCAATCCTGTCCCCTTCCAGTTTTAGCTCAGACCCCCTCTCCTCCCGAATGCCTCCCCCAGAATTCCTTGATCTCTATTTGCTCCTACAGTGATTACATCACTTTAACACCAATTACAGGGTAGTAATTGCCAGGAGCCCCAACAGATTATCTTTAGAGGCTGAGGGTTTAGGTCCACTGGGTAAAGAGGGCTTTAGGCAGATATAGTCCTGTGTCCTGGACCGTTCCTGGGATGGTGGTTAATAACGGCTTCATGATCCAGCTTTTGTGGCTAGACTTTTGGTTTTGTGTCCTTCATGGCTAACACATCCATCTTTCCTCAGCTTCTTTACATCTGTAGGGTTCAAACTGTACCTAGTAATAGATACAACCTTATAATGAGAGTATTTCTTCATATTGAGATTTTTATACAATATTCAAATTAATATTTAAGTGTCTACTCTGTGCCATGCAGTTTACCTACATCAGCATGAATCAGTGCTCAAAGAGCAGGGCCAATCTAAACTGAAATAAAATATGCAAGTTTCCAGGGCTAGGATTTCAGGAGGGTTATGGAGGTCTTGTGGATTCCTTCTTTCTGAATCTTCTTTCTTACTTCTTGCTCCTTACCCATGTTCCATTCTTAGAATTTTATTCTCTTGGTTGGTCTTATCAAGAGGCAACCATTTGGGTTTTTATGACCATAATATTATGCCTTGAAGAGCTTTTCTTGGAAAGGATGACCATCCAGAGATTCCAGCTGTCAGGGTGGCTGTGAGTTTTGCTTTTTTCTCTTACAAGACACTTCCATGTGTTAGAACTAGGGTCAGAAAAACCTCATAACTGATATTTGCTCTGAGTATCATAGTTGCAAAGTGTTTTCAGAAGACCTCTTCTGAGCCTTAAATTTCCCTATAAGAGATAAGAAGATTCTTATCCTCATTTTGCAAATGAAGAAACCAAGACTTAAAGAGACTGAGATTCCTATCCAGGGTCTCACAGCCAGTAAATGAAGGACTGGTGTGTTCCATGTCTCAGCTTTTTTCACCCTACCATGTTTCCCATTCTTAACATTCCCTCAGACAGTGCTAAACACATTAGAACAACCAGGGGAGACAAAAGACCTGTATGCAGAAAACAATAAGACACTGATGAAAGAAATTAAAGATGATACAAACAGATGGAGAGATATACCATGTTCTTGGATTGGAAAAATCAACACTGTGAAAATGACTATACTACCCAAAGCAATCTACAGATTCAATGCAATTCCTATCAAACTACCAATGGCATTTCCCACAGAAGTAGAACAAAGAATTTCACAATTTGTATGGAAACACAAAAGACCCCGCATAGCCAAAGCAATCTTGAGAAAGAAAAACGGAGCTGGAGGAATCAGGCTCCCTGATTCCAGACTATACTACAAAGCTACAGTAATCAAGACAGAATGGTACTGGCACAAAAACAGAAATAGAGATCAATGGAACAGGATAGAAAGCCCAGAGATAAACCCATGTACCTATGGTCAACTAATCTATGACAAAGGAGGCAAGGATATACAATGGAGAAAAGACAGTCCCTTCAATAAGTGATGCTGGGAAAACTGGACAGCTACATGTAAAAGAATGAAATTAGAACACTCCCAAACACCATACACAAAAATAAACTCAAAATGGATTAAAGACCTAAATGTAAGGCCAGACACTGAAACTCTTAGAGGAAATCTTAGGCAGAACATTCTATGACATAAATCACAGCAAGTTCCTTTTTGACCCACCTCCTAGAGAAGTGGAAATAAAAACAAAAATAAACAAATGGGACCTAATGAAACTTAAAAGCTTTTGCACAGCAAAAGAAAACATAAATAAGACGAAAAGACAACCCTCAGAATGGGAGAAAATATTTGCAAATGAAGCAACTGACAAAGGATTAATCTCCAAAATTTACAAGCAGCTCATGCAGCTCAATATCAAAAAAACCAACAATGCAATCCAAAAATGGGCAGAAAACCTAAATAGACATTTCTCCAAAGAAGATATACAGATTGCCCACAAACACATGAAAGGATGCCCAACATCACTAATTGTTAGAGAGATGCAAATCAAAACTACAATGAGATATCACCTCACACCGGTCAGAATGACCATCATCAAAAAATCTACAAATAATAAATGCTAGAGAGGGTGTGGAGAAAAGGGAACCCTGCTGCACTGTTGGTGGGAATGTAAATTGATACAGCCACTATGGAGAACAGTACGGAGGTTCCTTAAAAAACTAAAAATAGAACTACCATACTACCCAGCAATCCCACTACTGGACATATACCCTGAGAAAAACATAATTCAAAAAGAGTCATGTACCACAATGTTCATTGCAGCTCTATTTACAATAGCCAGGACATGGAAGCAACCTAAGTGTCCATCAACAGATGAATGGATAAAGAAGATGTGGCACATATATACAATGGAATATTGCTCAGCCATAAAAAGAAACGAAATTGAGTTATTTGTAGTGAGGTGGATGGACCTAGAGTCTGTCATACAGAGTGAAGTAAGTCAGAAAGGGAAAAACAAATACCATATGCTAACACATATATATGGAATCTAAATAAAAAAAAAAAGGTTCTGGAAAACCTAGGGGCAGGACAGGAATAAAGACACAGACGTAGAGGATGGACTTGACACAGGGAGGGGGAAGTGTAAGCTGGGACGAAGTGAGAGAGTAGCATGGACACATATACACTACCAAATGTAAAATAGATAGCTAATGGGAAGCAGCCACATAGCACAGGGAAATTAGCTCGGTGCTTTGTGACCACCTAGAGGGGTGGGATAGGGAGGCTGGGAGGGAGACGCAAGAGGGAGGAGATATGGGGATATATGTATATGTATAGCTGATTCACTTTGTTATAAACCATTGTAAAGCAATTATACTCCAATAAAGATGTTTAAAAATTGCTAATGCCAAAGCCCTATCCCAAATGATTTGAATTTGATTTGTATAATTGGATCCTGGACATCAGTATTTTTTTCATGTGCCCTATATCTAATGTGAGTGCCACTGATCCATAGTCTTTATTTCCATGACACTTGGTGAATTGCAAAGGATTCTACAAACTGATAGCAGTATAAATTTCAGTGTTTTCATCTCTGCATTGGTTACCAAAAGCCAGGCTCTGTTAAACTATTGAATCCCTGGACGAGTAAATATTTTGTTGATACATGAGCTTCAAAATCCAACTCTTCTGTCATTCTAGAAGACAGTTTTCAGCTCCAGACTGCATGCTGCTCCAAGCAAAAGAAAAAAAAAAAAAAAGGCAGAGGTTATCTCCTTCAACTGTCCAGCTGTTGATATTTATAAAGCTGTTCGTGCTCTTAGAATTGTTCTGCCACGGAAATCATATTTATTTACAAAACTATCACCAGCTGACTTCTATATCTGACCAGCTGTCCATAGAAAAAATGTTAACTAGTTTACAGTTATACTTTCTCAGAAGTTTTATGGTAAAAGCACATTCTCCAATAAGTACATTCCTATTTCTCTGGGTTTCAAGCATAGCACTTCAGATGTGATCAGTGGCTTGAGCCTGGAAGCACAGTTGGCTACTCCTGGTCAGTGAGGCCAGTGTGCTAAGCAGCAGTGGGCCAGTGGCAGAGCCATGTTGAGTGCTGGGTCCTCCAGGTTCATGTGGAATAGATGCCCACTGCATTCTCAGGGGTCCTCATTTCGAGTAAAGAGCAGGGTCAGTTCTTTCTGTTTCTGGTAGAAAATGGGTCTGATGTGTTGGGAAAATTACAGAGAAAAGTGAAGAGAGGTAAAGTGGAGAGAGACTTTTGTCTTCCGAGTAATTAAAAGCCAGCTAATCAGAAGCTTCAATTAATCAGAACTCCCTTCCATTTCAGTAAGAAGAGATAAATCCTGACCAGACACATTTATTGTAAAAGCAATGAAAAAAAAAAGACAACCTTCATGACTATATTCTAGGTTCTATTAGAGTATAAGAATTTGAAATCGGACATGGCCTTTATTCATCTTTGTATCCTTCTCACCTAATACAGTGCTTAAGTATCTTTATACTTAATGTACTTGTTTTCAAACTCATTTTTATTTTCATTAAACAAACATATGCTCACAGTTTTAAAAAAAGCCAAAATACTTTCAAGTCTTATAATGAAAAACAGCAGCCTCTTGATTTTTCCCATTACACCCTAGTTCCATCCTCTAGCAGCTTTAAAATATTTGACTATTTTTTGACATTTTCCTTCTTATTTCTAAATGATACATTAATGCTGACTTCTTGATTTACCAATTTTAAAAATTATTTATTCATCTGCTATCAACTTTAAAAATTATCCATTGACCTACTATGGTAGATGAGGATTTAGTTGTGTTACCCTCCATATCCTTTAACTTCTCTATTCCTGCCCTCCCTTTGAGCATAGTTATGTCACAATTTTGTTAAGTACTCATTTACATTACTTTGTCATGTAAACATTATTTGCTGCTGAGCCAAGGAGTATCCTATGATTCTATTTTCTTTCTTGAAAGTTTTGTTTCCTTTCTCAAGTTAATTGCCTGCTTTTATGTTTATTTCTTTTCCTTTACTGAAATTGTCTATACATTTTTTTCAATAATTCCTTCTTAATGCAACACAATTCCAATATGCTTCTCAGCACTATTTTTCACATGTATTGATATATTGTAACATGTATCAAATAATCTCTTAGTTCCATTTTGATATTTTCCCTTGGAGACCTCTTTCTCTGTCATCTTTTCTGTAGTCAGAAGTCTCTGAGATGCCCTCTAGAGAACCCATCTCCTGGTATTCATGCTCTTGCATAATCTTCTCCCCTTGAGTGGGGGTGGGAATTATTTACTCACTTCTAACAAACAGAATATGGCAGAAGTAATGGGATGTCACATTATGAAAAAAAAGGCCATGGCTTCTATGTTGGAAATGCTTTCTTAGGCATATGGGCTCTCCCTCTCTCTTATACCTGGCACTTTCTTTTGATTTCATGGTTACAGTATCTTCTCTTACCTCTTTGAGTTCACTCCAGTTGGTCATTCCAGGTATGGCGGTAGAGTAGAAGCTGTAAATAAACACTGAGCCCAGACTGTGAACGCACTATAAAGCTAGGGGCATTTTGTGGACAGCAAGGAGATCAGATGACTTAAGTCATGTGTAGTCCTTAGCAATCTAAGAGTCATATATATATAACACATATAATATGTGTAGTTCTTATGTGTTGAGAACACTTAGCACATACATCTTCAAAAAATATTAGAAGAATAGGGGAGAATGAGGCATAGTTTTTAATAGTTCTGGTAAGAGATGGTCTTGATTTGAACTAAACTGTAGCATTGGATATAAAATAAAAGAAAGGATCAGAGACCTCTTAGAATAGGTGGAAAACCATGCTGTGTGATCAGTCTGGCTATTGTTCTTTGATGATCTGTTAACACAGTCTACTTAATTAGATTGTTAGCTTCTTAAAGGCAGAGAGGAGTCTTCATATAAGTTGATTATCTGAAGTTTTCAAGTTAAAGCTGTGCATAAGTTGGATGTGATCAGTATTTGTTGCCTTTCACACATCACCCACTGACCCTCTCCTCTCCTGACCTTCTTGTCCAGGTCCTTGCAATTCTGCCAGATGACCAGGCTCATTAAAACTCAATCATTTTCACTTTAGCCTTGCATAAGAGGTATTCAGTCTATGCCACTTTTCTTTGGTTACTTAGATTATTGAAAACAGAATGCCATTTATGGAACAGGCCTTATAGAGAGGGGAAGAGCAGAAATGACAGGCTGGTAAAACATTTCCACTGTTAGCACCCCAATAAACCTCACTGCTTCTTCAAAAATAATCATTCATTCCTCTCTCTGAAAAGAAGCAATTTATCTAAAGCCAGAAACATAACAAGAAGAAGACTAAGTTTCTACAAATGAAATTTATATTAATTCTATAACATCTAAGCAGTCCATGGGAATCTATGAAAAAATACTTCCTTTACTGCCTCTTGCAGGGATCTGTATTCATTGCAGTTAGACACAGAGCATAGATTTGCCTTTGCCATTCATATATGCAGTGTATATAGCTCATACTATTTAGCCAAAAGAAATTTTGGACAGATGCTCAGGATACCTACACAGGCATTAGACAAAGAAGGAACAGATAGTAACATTGTGCTCTCATCATCATCATTATATTGATAGTTCAATCTAACACCCCTAGAATATTTATGGTCTAATTTTCTACTGGGTAAATGGGTAAAGAAAAAAATATATTTATGGTTTTAGGATGGATAATTATTGATAAAAATAGGATACACAGTTTCCTCCCTCCTTCCTTTCCTTCCTCCCTTTCCTCCTTCCTTTCTTCTTTCAGTCTCCTCTTCAAGCCCACCTCTCTCTCTTCCTTAATTAATTAACTATTATGTTCCATCCACTGGGTAAGGCACAGTTAGGAAGATAAAGCTTCTGCTATATTAACTGCAGACCTGGGAATCATTTCTACCATTGACCAGGCTTTAGGTACTATATATAAAAGCAATCCCTCTCACAATCTAAAATAGAGTTCTGCATGGGGCCCTGCAGGCTGGTGACTTCCACATCCAGCCTGTTGGTTTCTTTATTCCTGCCCCTGTATTAATGCGTCTTGTCTGCTTCCCCTTCATCCACCTCCTTCAACTCTTCTCAACTGTGAACTCCTGGCAGGGCAAGAGACTAACTTTCATTTTAATCTCTCTTCCATGCATTCTGTTCCTCAGTTCCTTACTCCTCTGTCTGATAGCCAGAAATGTTATTCTTCACGTTGCAGGGGCTCCATAAAGATTGTTAAAATAGATATCGTGAACAAACAAAACACATTACCAGAGAGGGACAGAGAAATTGCTGTGGGAATTTGAAGGGGAAATGTCACAAAGCAACGTAGCAGTGCAAAATCAAGGAATGAATATGTAGAACCCTGGAACGGGTGAGCTGGAAACATGATTTTAAAGTCTGTTCCCTCTGGGGACTCTGAGAATATTACCTACCCTCTTTGAACACTGCACCTTGCTCTAAGAGAAATAAGCATAGTAATATCTTTCTCTACCTCCCTGGACTGCAGGAGTCCAGAATAACATGTGTAAAAGCAATCGGAACTCCTTGGAAGTCAGGAGTGACAGACCCAAGGCATGGTATTATGATTTTCTTCCTGAAATTTGGCATTTAAAACAGTAACTTAAGTAAAAGAATGAATATATTTCATTTATGATGATCTTTTAATTGCAAGAACCTAAAGGCATATAAAACATCGGTTCAGATTTTTTTAATTTAAAATAGTTGCCTTACTTTATTAGTCAGGAGAGGCTAGGCTTACGCTGTGGTAACAAACAACCCCGAAATCTCAGTCGTTTAACACCTCAAGTTATTTCTCACTAATGCAAAGTCTGTTGGCAGTCCAGTCAACTGCCCAGGGCAGCTGCCAGGGCAGGGATTCAGCAGTCCACACTGCTTCGGTCTGGGGCTCCCCCATCTCAATGTGAGACTTTCTCCGTGATTGCCGGGACAGAGGGAAGGGAGATTAGAGAGACATACAGAGCTTTTCACTGACTCAGCCTGGAATTGCCACATCCCATCCTCACTTATATTTTATTAGTCAGAACTAGACACATGCTCCTTCCTCTCCCTGAAATACTAGGAAGTGTAGTCTCCTCTACACTGGACTCCAGTCCTAATTCCATGCGTAATAAGACATGATAGTGATAAAGAAGATAAAGGCAATCCAGAACTAACAACTCATTGTAGAGATACAGACACTAAGGGTTTATGCCCTAGGCTATGAGGGCAGTATTGAGGAGTCAGGACTAGAACCCAGATCTCCTGACTCCCGGTCCAGAACTCCTTCTCCTCTAACAGCCTTCCCCAAGTGCCTTTTCTGGAGGTTAATACGGTATCTCTGTCTCACACACAAAAGTGATTCTGCAGTCAAATTAATTCACAAAGACAGGGTTAAACACTAGGATAAATAAGGCTAAATAGGTTTATTTGCAGAAGAGCTTCTCAAAGCCTTTAGCATAATAAAACTCCTTGTGAATCCTAAGTTAGCAAAGTATTCAGAACTTACTGACCATTTTTGAACACAGGATCCATCCCCTCCCCCCAGTATTTATTTTCTTGTAAGTGAAGATCACACTTTAGGAAATGCTACATTATCACATCATTCTTGCAAAATTGTTGATCTTTGGAAGTTAGCCTCATCAATATGGGTTAATAAATAGATATTTTTTCACCCTACCCCTCCTTTGGCACCCGTTTCTTTCATATTCTGATTTTGAGGGCCTTATCCCACTGATGTATATCATTATTCTTGCATTCATATATATCTTCACTCATATAATAAATATTTAGTGAGCATACACTCTATGCCAGGTCTGATATTGATGTTGGACCCTTAAAGATGAACAAGATGTAATCTCTGTTTTTAATAAACTAAAATGAGAGACAGATTCCAAATAAACCATGAAACAAAATGTTCTAAGTGCTATTATAGACATAAGAATGATATCCTATGAGTGCGAAAATAGATGTGACCAAATTCTGCTCTTTCTAGTGAATTAAAACTCCTAGGAGATTTTCACAAGAACTATTATTGTGTCTCCCACCCTTTATTTGAATAAGTGATATCCTGGATCTCAGTGCTGGGCTTTATACTCTATACCACTTACACTGTATCTTATCCATTTTGGCCTACTGGGGTAACTGGACAATGTCTTATGGAAGCTTGGTTTAGTAACTCATGCGGTAGCTCTCCTTTCCTGCTCCTGCCATTTGCAGATTTGATAGACTTCCCTGTACATTTTCATCCAAATCCTTAATAACAACTTTGCTCAAGGCAGGGCCAATGACCCATATCAAGAACTACTCCTATTATTAGAAAATTTCATGCTACTAGAAAATTATCTGCTGTCCTTAAACCAATTTCAGTCTAAGTGAAAGTTCCGAAAAAAACAGAAAACATTTAAATTGTTCCAAATGGGCCACTGCTTTCCAAATATCCTTCTTATAGAAATTTGCATCAAGAAGAGAGACCTTTTAGTTGTTTCTAATCCTTACTTTCTTCTCTACATCTCCTTTTCTAAATGTTAATTGAGGTCCTACTAGGATCTCAGACATGGTGATAAGCATCCTAGGGACACTGAACTCAATCCCTATATAGTGACCTTCCACCTCCTGTTACACATACAGACATTGAGAGAACGAGAATTTACCTGCCTTGCCCAGAGATACACATGCCAATAGATAGATGAGCTGAAACTAAATCTGGGTTTGTCAAATTCCCAGATCCAAAAAGTTTTTATTTATAATATACCATGCCTTATCCTGAGGTTTCACGAGTCTCTGAACGCAAATATACCAACCTTTTTATTGACCCTTGAATCCTCTTGCCTTCTTACCTGCCAGGTCTCTTCCAATTATCTTTGGGAGACCACAGGGATATCTTACATATATTCTGCTCCAGTGGTTCCTAAATCCATCATCATTAGAATGATCCGGGAAGATTTTAAAAATCAGATTCCTGGGTCCCATATTTAAAGAATTTTGATTCTACAGGTCTAGAGTAAGGCTTAGGAAACTATATTTTTAAGAAAGTATCCAAGTGATCTGATGATCAGCCAGGTTTTGTAACATTTTTTTTTTTTTTCACATGTCATCATATGCTGCGATTGCAGATTGAGGTCCAGCTGGAGAATAAATGATCAGCAAAGCTTCCTGTGACAATAAAGTTTAGAAAATTAAATAAAACTTTTAGTCCTTTCTCAGTGGTCCCTTTTCCATCTTCCCTCCTGGGAAGTACAGTCCAGGAATCAAAGAACTAGACTTTGGTCCTTTCTCCTTCCTTATCTACTAAAGAAGACTGAAAAAGGATAAAGAACTGTGATGACTATATGACCACAATATTTTTGGAATAGGAACACACCACCCCACCTCACTCCCAGCGTAGCCTAAGTCACCAGCATTTCTCTGTGGGGCTACAGCAATAGCCTCCTAACTTGGTCTCCCTGCTTCTATTCTTACCCTCTTGCTCTAACCACACTGACCTTCTTGCTCTATTTTGAACAAGCCAAACTTATTTAAGCCTCATGATTTCTATGCTTGTAGTCTCTGCGTGGAATAATTATGGAATAATCTATGTGTGCTTGTTTTCTCCATATTTTTCAATTTTCTCCTTCTCCACCTTACTTCTCTCACTTCAAGTAGGTAATCAATCTTCATAATGCCTTGCTTCAGGTATCCTCAGAGGGTAGAAAAGACAGTTTTAAGGTTACAGCTTTTCTAGTTTTGTAGAAGGCTAAAGGCATTGAAGAAATTATGCAAGGTGTTTTGGAGGCAGAGGGAAAAGTGCAATCATATTTGGTGGGCATCATATCAAAGAAGAGATATTGCTCCATTGGGAAGGTCAGAGACGTTGGTGGGACCCAAGAGGCAAGCCTCTGAGTAGATGGTTGGCAGGTACTACATGGTAGCAGAGATGCCATATTTAAAGAAAATATCACAAGCTATGTCAGTGGCTTTGTATGTTGTGACCATGATAGATTGGAGATTAAAATACTTCATCTCCCACTTTTGGGATATTTACCCTATAAATATCCAAGATCCTACATACCTTGGGAGGGGAAGGGTTTCCCAAAATGATAGATAAAAAGTACACAGCCCTGTGGGATATGGGTGCAGCATATTGACAATGGATATTGATAATGGGGAAGGGTTGAATTTAGAACTAATTTAATTTTTAGAAAATAAAGTTACTGCTTCTTGCACACTTTGAGTTTGTCACCAATGGCATGTGCCATAGGAGAGAGATGGGGATATTGATGAAGGGCATCCAACTTAGCACCCAGAGTCAGGCTGGTTGTTACCAAAGACATCCTGGGGAAATGATCCAGAGTCATTCGTATGCAATGCTATTCTGTCTGTCAATATGTCTGTAAAACAGTCCATAATTTTAGGCAAATTGTTTTACTGACAATAGTGCAAACGAGGAGTAAATTCCTGATTATGTGCTACTTCTAATTTTAAATATTGTTGGAAAGGCTTTATCTGATAATGTTTTACTTGAGCTACATTCATAATAACAGTCTTGAATATAATAAGCCGTTCTACTAAATCAGTGAAAATACATTTCATGTTTTCTCATCTTCAGCAGGAGATTGTGACCTCCTTGAGTGCAAGTCTCTAGAGTTTTAAATTTTAACTTACTTATTTTTGCATTGCAAAGAACAGTGCCTAACCCTAGTGGGTGATTGGCAAAACCACAAAAGGAGAAGAAGAGCAATCAATATTAATAGAGCAATCAATATTAAGAGGCAGAGAGAGATAGAAGAAAGAGCTACAGGTGATGGAAAAGGTGATAGTAGAGAAAGAAAAGGAGAAGAAGGTCGAGGTAGGAGGCAAGAAGAAAAAGAAGAGGAAGGAAAGTGAGAGAAGAAATGCGAGGATTTGCCAGGGAGAAGGAAACAGGGAACAGGCCAAAGTGGTTAGTCAATTTCTCCAATTTCCCCATCAGATCAGAATAGGTTGTGGCTTCCAGGCCCCTTCAATATACACTTCCATCTTTCTTGGAAAGAGAGACCCTACTTGGTGAGCAATTTCGTAAAGCTTGCCATCCACCAGTTTTTCTTCACTGACAAGTTTGGAACCTTTAGTGTAGAGTACACAAGATTTTGAGGAATGTTCTTACTTCCCCTCTGGTTGTTCTAATATTGGACAAGGTTGTGTTGTGTTCAAGCGGAGAGAAGTGCTTAAGCTTTTGTGCTTCTTGAACAGAGCTGAGCCCAGGTGTTCCAACTGGAAGCGTCTTCCAATGATATCATGATTATCATTGAAGTGGATTAAAAATATGGCAGGTTTTCTCTTCCTGGAAGTGTGAAAGTAAGCTTTTCTTGTTGCTTCCTGGGAAGAATGTTTTTTCTCTAAACACATTATTGATTTTTCTCTGTTTCTCCAACATAAACCCAAACAACTGTATCTTGTTTACTTTTCTCTTTTCATTGTCATCATTCGTGCCAGCAGGAAATCTCAACAAATTGTGCTGCTCAAGCGGCTGCCACCAGGCTAACAGACATCGCCATCACCAGGCACTGGCAAAGTCACTATGGAAACAAAAGAGGAGAGAAGATAGGTATCTACTGGAAGAATGCAGAGGAGTAGCCAGAAACTGCCATTGGCCAGATGTGCTGAATAGTGTCTTGGAGATGAAATATATACCACTTTACAGCTACTGCATGTTAGTGCATTAAGTTTCCTTAGAAATGAACAGCAGTGCTTTTTAGGTTAGGCACCTTTACAAAAGCTTCTTTTCTGTATAAATGATTTTTCTCAGAGTTAAAATTGTTCATTTCAATCCCAAGACTGAAAAATGTTAAGTTTTGGTATCCAAATACGTATTCTCTACCCTCTGCCTTCTTACACAGGGAATACTGAACTTGTAACAATTTTTCTAATCAACAAGGATCAGTCCTCTGGGCCTACATTCTTGTATTTGATGGTGATAAAAGCTTGTGTTGCACTGCAGTTTTCTGTCTTCTTCTTCTATGTTAAATAATAAACAGTCATTTTCAAATGTCTCTCTCTTTTTTTCTCTCTCTCTCTGAATCTCTCTCTCCTTCTCTCTCTCTCTCAGACTTTTCTACTCTTAGGCTTATTCTATAAGCCTTTCAAGGTGTATGGTTTTGGTGCTTGAGCTTTCTGATGGCTATTTCATGAGGTAAAGGGGGCATTTTTTGCTTAATTTAAAGGCATATTTGGAGGATTGAATTTGCTGGAAATATGGCCTGAGGAAAATGGAACATTGCTTTATCAAAATTCACACATTCCTTCTTAACCACTGCAAGAAACTCTCCAAATAGTCATTTGCTACTTTTAATCACACAGGGTCTTTATAGTGTGAACTACTCATCGAACCACTGTTTTAACTTTCTGCCAAATTACTATTTTGTGCAGGTACAAACTGTTCATCCTAGAAAAACACACTGGTCAAGTCCTGAGTGACTGTGTGTGTGTGTGTGTGTGTGTGTGAGAGAGAGAGAGATGAGAGTTTGTCTCTCAATCTATTCTACTCTTTTTAAAAAAAGACAAGTTTTGCACAAATAAATTGAAGTCATTAGGATGTTTTTGACTTAAACTTATTTTTTTAAGGCCACCATTTGGAAATAACAGGGAATAGAACAAATTTTGCTTTTGTATTAAGTATAGAATGAATGCCTTCTATATACCAGTTACAGACATTCTGTCAACCAAGGCTGATGTTTAGCAGGAAGAGGTTGGAATTATATCCACTGCAAGCTGAATTTCTGTCATTCATCATTGGTCATCCATGACTTTATCCTGAGACTCAGTTGATTCTGTCCCATGAACACAAGTAATTATAGCTATAGAATTCATAGGGTTACCATATTCACAGTCTCTTAACATCAGCTTTTTAATATATTGACTATGACTAAACAGTAGTTTAAAAAATATCTTCTTGTGTTACAAATGTCTCACATGACATTCCCTACTCAGCCATGTTGCAGCAGAACATGATACTCAGCTGCCATGTGTGTTTCCAGTATAAGGCCACTGTACCTTGGCTCCAATTTGACCAAATTCAGCTGCTTCCAGGACACTCTATGACAACTTGGAGAGAGTCTATAATCAGCGGAAGATTTTTGTGGCTTGCAAATGCGCCCCAAATTGCCAATAATGAATATTCCATAAGCAAGAAGGCTTTTTTTACTTCCAAATGCTATTAGGGAAGCAAAGATTTCTGTCAAAAAATACTTATTTTGCTAAATACTTTTGAACTTAGCAAATGACTTTAGAGATGAAGCAGAAAGACTCCAAGCATGAGTGCTATTTACATCCAAAGTGGGATTTTCATGTACAAGCTGACTTCAGATGAAACCCTCAAAATCATACTCATCTTCCAAAGGAGATGAGAAATACGATCATATTTTCCAAAGGCTCAATCTCTAGGTGCAATCAATTTTGTTTATATTACTGGAAGATTCTATTTATAAAAGATTGGAAGCGTTCCTGCCAGTGACTAGGAAATAAATTGTTCACTGTTTGGAAGACGATCGACTTTCTCAGGTGGCTAGATGATTTTAGTATGCTTTGGGGTTTTGTTGAAAAAGTAGAACTGCATTAAACAATTTGATTTCAAACAGATATGTTTGGAACATTTTAGAGCTGAATGGGCCTTTGAGAGTATCTAGTTAAGAGGCATGATTTTAAAGATGAGAAAACCAAAGCCTAGACGTGAAAAAAATGTATCCAGATTTATGCTATAAATTAGGTTGATCTAACTCTTCTGAGTTTCAGTCCCTCAAGTATTCCATCACATTAACGTATCATCATTTTTTCCACATTTTTAATCAGTCAGTTATTTAGGACATGCTGTATACCAGACACTATGGAAGGTTCTAGAGATACAAAGATGTATAAAAGAATTTCTGTATTCAGGGAGCTAAATGATGCAGTGAGGGCAAAAGAACAACTACAAAACCAATAGCGTATTTTAAAAAGTTGTTATATTCAATGTACTATGAGAACATGGAGTAAAGGATGAATACGTTGATAGCAGAGGTAAGAGGGGTTAATAAAGGCCAAGAAGGGGGTTTAAGAAATAAGTCTTAAAGCCTCATTAGGATAGAGGAGAGAGGAGAGCAGGTGCTGAGAATATGGTGCATTTGAAGGACAGCAAGTGGTTTAGTGTACAATGGGATCAAAAGGAGATGAAGCTGATATGATAGACAGAGGTCAAATAGTGAAAGGCTATGTATATTAAATAATGGTTTGAACTCCACCACTAGCTTACAGGAAGATACTGAAAGGTTAAAGTCAGGGCATTATGTGATACTATTTGCAATTTTGAATCACAGAGATATCAGGGTAGAGATTATATCGGAGAATAAAAAGACCAGAGGCAAGGAGAACATATCAGAAGCAAGAGCAGCAGGCGGGCAAGAAGCAGTGATGGTATGAACATCATGACAGTGACAAGGAAGAGGACAGAAATGCAGGGATGGATCTGACAGGTCTTCATAATTGATTGGATATGGGAAGTCAAGTTGGAAGAATTGGGGATAATGCATAGATTTCTGTCTCAGGCTCCAGGTGGATTAGTATCTGTTATCATGATGGGAATTCCAAAAAGAGAAACAGGTTTGTGATGGGAATTTAAGGCATGTTGCGTTTGAGATGCTACAGTGTACCCTGATGGAGTCATCCAGTGCATCTGTGGTTCTAGAGGTCTATTGGGGCTAGAGTTAAAGATTTAGGAGTGATTAATTCTCCCAACCATAATAGCTACACAAGGAGTTCTGCCGTAATGGAATTTGACAGAATTAGCAAGTATATCCCACCTAAGTTATCAAGAAAACTTCGTGGGCCTCATTTTTCTTTCTTCATTCTTTTCCTTCTTCCATTTATTTTTTTCTTTAAAAAATTACTTTGACTCTGGAGCCATAAGCTTGAATTTTGGGCAACAGCTCTTCCAATGTTCCAGCCTCATAATTCTGTTCAAGTTCTATACGGTCTGAGAAAATTAGGTTTCTCTTCTGTAAAAAGTCAATGATCTTCCACGGGGTTGAAGTAACTCTAAAATGAAGTAATGAATGTGAAGGGATTTTGAAATGAAATGTAGCATGGAAGGTTCTGTATTATTTTGATGATGAAAAAGCCATGGTTCCAATGAGATTTCATAACCTGAGGCTATAAAAGTGCATGTGCATGTAGGCTTGTGCATACACAGACACACACAAACACACACTGTGTATTGCTGTCTTTTCACTGTGTTGGGCACTATCCTTGTTAAGGTCTTTACTATCTTCCATTTGGATTGCTACAGATTCCTATTCTTTCTTCTTCCTGTTTGTGATTCTCTCTCCTAGTGTCCTACATGCTGCAATAATTTCAAGACTGCTTTTCTTTTAGTATTTTCAGCTTACTACTTAGTAACCTGCTAGATCTTGGTCAAGTCACTTTAACTCTTGAAACCACAGTTTACTCTTCTTTAAAATGTGGTTAATAACACTTAACCCTACAGAGATGTAAGAAGTGAAGATCATGTATATGAAAGACCTTCACAAAATACAAATCATCATATATTTATATGTTTTATTCTTAAATATTCTATCATGTCATTTCCATAAAATTAAAAAAAAACTTTTCTACAGCATCAAGATTCAACTCATCTTTTTAGTTTTGAACAGCCACTTTTCTGATTCCAGAAGAGCTTCCTGATGCTATATTCACGATCCTCTCTAATTCAGCGCCTCCCTTCGCTATGCTCTGATCTTCACCCTTTTGAAGCCTGTGCCCTCATTGCTATGGTAACACTCATCTTAAAAAATACTCCCCATTCTTCTTTAGCTACCTCCCCCTTCCTTTGCTTACTTTCAGAGCACAACTCCTCAGGTATCTCTATTAGCTCTCTAAACTTTTTTGCCTTCTACTCTTTCCACAACATTTGACAGGGTTACTCACTTGTTCCTTCCTGAGACACATTTCTTGCTTGAAATCTATGAATCTAGAATCTCTTGGTTCTTCTTATGATACAATCACTGCTCCTTCTTAGTCTCCATTGTTAATGTCCTTCTAATCTCCTGGTTGTGTAAACATTGGAGTGTCTCAGAGCTCAATGTTTGAATGTCTTCCTTCCTCTCATGCACTCCCCAGGTGAGCTCATTCTGTTCCATGACATTAATTACCACTTATATGCTAATAAATCAAACATTTACCTCCAGCCCCAACGTGTCCTTTAAACTCAAGACTCACCTATTCACTTTCCGTCTAAACATCCACATTTAGACGTCTGATAGTGATCTCAAACTTAATATGTCTAAAGCCTAATTTTTAATTTTTCTCTCCTCCAAACCTGTTCCTTTCTCAGTCATTCCTATCTCAGTAATTGCAAACACCATCCCTTCACTTCATCAGGTCAAAATTCCTTAAAGTTATACTAGATCTCTCTCATCTTTTATATACCACATCAAGTCTGTGTTAGTTTCATGAGGCTGCTGTTAACAGATTACCTCAAACTTAGTACCTGAAGACAACAGAAATTTATTCTTTCACAGTTCTGGAGACCAGAAGTCCAAAATCTGTTTCAGTGAGCCCAAATCAAGATTTCAGAGGCTCTAGGCTAGATCAAATCTGTTCCTTGCCTCTTCCAACATCTGGTGGCTCCTGGCACTCCTTGACTTGTGGCTGCATCCCTCTGGTCTCTGCCTCCATGGACACATTTCCTCCTCTTCTTTTTTGTACTTATTGTAGGTCCCTCTACCTCTCATCACACTTATAACTGCACTTAGGCCCACCTGGATAATCCAGGATTATCACCTTAGCTCAAAGTCTTTAACTTAATTATACCTGCAAAGACCCTTTTTCCAAATAAGGTAACATTTCCAGGTTCCAGAAATTAGGACCTGATATTTTGGTGTGGCCATTATTCAGCCTACTGCAACATCCATCAACAAATCCTAATAGTTCTGTTTTCAAAGTATATCCGGAATCTAACCATTTCTCACCACTTCCACAGCCGCTACCCAAGTCCATCACCTCTCACCTGGATTATCACCTAACTGGTCTTCCTGCTACAGAGTTTATCCTCTTCGGTTAATTGTCAAAGCAGCAGCCAGGAAAATCCTTTAAAAACTTCAGTCAGATCATGTCACTGTTTCTGCTCATAACATTCCAAGAATTTCCACTTCCTCAGAATAAGATTCAAAGTTTTAACTGGGGTTTACCAGGCTCTCTTTAATCTGGTCTCCTACCACCTCTCTGACTCATCTTTTATTACTAATTATCTTCTAGGTTACTCAGTGAAAAACATGCTAGTCTCCTCGAAGTCATCAGGTGTGTTCCCACCTCAGGCATATTAGTCTGCCAGGAAGGCTCCTCCTTAAATTATCTTCATGTTTTCCTCCTTCGGTTTATTCAAGTTCTTACTGAAGTACCATATTTTCATAGTGACTTTCCCTGACCACTTAGTATGGAAAGCAACCCTTTTCCCTGTATCACTTTCAATCCCTAAATGTGCTTTATTTTTTCTCTTTGAAACGCTTATCACCTGTAACACACATATCATATGTTTATTTATTTACTGTCATTGTCCCACAATACAATGTAAGGTTCCTCAACTGGAATATAGTCAGCACTCAAATTTTTTAAAAGGGGCTAGAAGACACTACGATACAATTGCAATATATAAAATAAGATACTTAAGTATACCCTGCTGATAATGAAGAACAACATTTATTTCCTTTTTAATCTATACCATGGGATAAGCTATGCATATTTAACAGAATGTTGTCATGAGATTCTTTTGTTTTCGTATTGACTGATACCCCAAAGTCTGAGAACAGTACAAGAAGTTCTAAGTGCCCTCACATTCCTGAGTGAGGTGTTGATCACCTATGCAGATCAGCAAAGGTCATAGTTGAGAATCAGTTTTGTGATTCTCAGTTCAACAAATTTCTCAATAATACTTCAAATGTTGGAAGGTGGGAGAGGCCCTTTTTAGAAATAATTTCTATGGAGAAAGTTGTTGGACTTGAGTAATGTTCTACTTTGCCCAACCTAATCCCATACCTCCCACATGAAGTTGAATGTGGTGGGCTGTTTATCTTTCATTTCAAGCCAAGTGAGAATGGCTTCAAAAGAACCAAGCAAGGAGTTTGACCTGTATCCTGGAGTTTGTGGGGTACGGAGACTACTGGTAGCCTGGTGCCCAGAATACTCTAAAGGTAATAGATTATAGCTTTGTAGTATCTTAGAATAGCTGTATTGCATAGTAACTTTACTTCTACCCATAGTAAATCCAAGATATATTTTTTTTATTTTATCTTATCTTATCTTATTTTATTTTTTTGGCCATGCCATGCATCATGCAGGATCTTAGTTCCCCGACCAGAGATCGAACTCATGCCCCTTGCTCTGGGAGCACAGCGTCTTAACCACTGGACCGCCAGGGAAGTCCCAAGATGTATATTTTACTGATGATTCATTTTATTGATGGTTCTACAGATGGAGCCAACTTGGGGTCATTTTGAATTCTTCTCCAAGGAAAAACTAGAGGGGAAACAGAACCCCTATCCCTGCCTAAGCTGAAAAAAACCCCTCACCCCTTGCTGCTGTTTTATTTTTGGGGCTTCCAAAAGAGTTTATGGAATAATTGGGGCTTCCCTGGTGGCGCAGTGCTTGAGAATCTGCCTGCCAATGCAGGGGACACAGGTTCGAGCCCTGGTCTGGGAAGATCCCACATGCCGCAGAGCAACTAGGCCCGTGAGCCACAACTACTGAGCCTGCGCGTCTGGAGCCTGTGCTCTGCAACAAGAGAGGCCGCAACAGTGAGAGGCCCGTGCATTGCGATGAAGAGTAGTGGCCCCCGCTCGCCGCAACTAGAGAAAGCCCTCGCACAGAAACGAAGACCCAACACAGCCATAAATAAAATAAAACAAATAAATAAAAATTAAAAAAAAAAAAGAGTTTATGGAATAATTTTGTATGGCTTGAAACACCAGCTTGAAATCCACTGATCTTTTGGTGCAGAAAAACAAAAATAATCACTGCACAGTGTGATAAATATTATATATTCTGTTTAGAAGGTGAGAACACCAGCAAAGAAGTGGAAACAATGAACTCTTCCTGAAGAGGACTGGCAGGGTGTTTTTAAAGAAGTAAGCTTTGAACTGAGTTTTGAAGAAAGAGAGAGGCAGAGAGAGGAGAGAGACATTCTGAGTAGAAGAAACACTGTGTGTAAAGGCTCAGAGGAAAGAAAGAAGGTGTAAAATTCACAGAAGAGTCAGAAGTGTAAGACTTCTGTATGGGTGTGGGTTTGAGAGAGTGGTAAGAGATGAGGTTAAGAAGAAGCTCCCTGGAAAAGGTCACAGATGAACATGCCATAAATCAAATTTTTCTCATAGTTAAGCTCTGGAGTATATTCACTGGTACTATTGCATTAGCCTTCTAAAGTGTCTCCCCTCATTTACTCCTAATGCTTTCTAATCCATCTATGCAAATACAATAAATGACATCTTTTTGCTTAAATCAAGCTTGTTATAATCCTCAGGATGAAGTAGTAAAATCCTTAACATGGTTTACAGTGTCCTGCTTGGTCTCACTTCTGCCCACTGCTCCAACCTCATGCATCCCATGCTGCTCTCCATTCCCTGCACTCCTCTCACAGTGATGCCTTCTTTCATTTCCTTTAATGCGTCATGCCACAGGGCTTATATTGTTCCTTGCACCTGGAATGCACTTTCTTTGCCTCTTTCTTCCTCCTTGACCCTTGACACCTAAAGTGACTGCTGCATTCTATCTCTTACCAGCATCATTGTCTCTTCACAATGGCACCTCCAGAAAAAATCAAATGCCCAGAACATATAGTCTCACTGCATCATGTACATTTCTCATAGTTGCCCTTGTGCATTATCTGTGCAATTTCTGTAAACTCCCTCAGGAAAATTAACATGTGTTTTCCTGCTTGCCATTGCATCTTTAGTGCCCAATGCTCAGGCTCTAGGACCCTTACACATAGTAGGTATTTAATAAATATCTCTTGAATTAATTAGGTATTCAGTTATGTAGAAGATAAACATGGATAATGATTTTTGACTCTTTAAAACAAAAAATATGAAGTGAGAACTGTTGATTAATCTAATATGTACACCCAAATCTAACTCTAGCATTTAGTATCTACATTAAAAATTTTTCTATTCTCCTTATGCATGAGGAAAAACATGAAACTGTCTCTGAAGTAATTTTTATGAATCAGAATTGAATGCATTGCAAAATATGTAACAGAGATGATCTGCTGTGACAATAAAAATAAATACTTCCACTATGACTTTGAGCAATTGCAGATGTTTTGGTGTGGCATTTTAATAAAAATTTCTAAATTACCACTGTCAAAAAAATTTGCTTTATATAAAGCTCTGGTATATGTTATACGTGAAGCATACAAAAGAAAACTGCAAGGTTTACAATGGCAAAATTTCTAAATAAAATATCACATATGGTTTGAGTAATTGAATCAAAGAGTTTTTATTTCAAAACCTGAACATAATGTTAAGAGCCAAGCCATCTTCTCTAAATGAGGGAAAATGCCATCACTTAGTGATAATTTTTATTATTTTGTGGAATTTAAATATGTGACTGTTTTAGTTCCATAATGGTTTTAGTTCCAACAGTATAACATCTATTTGTAACTTCTTCTCCAGACCTATAAAGGATCCATAAAGTGAAAATAGAACAAACTGAGGCAAAGTGAGACTTTGTTTTATGATTCTTTATTCATGTAGTTAACAAGCACAATAAAATTCCTTTAATCAGATTAGTCTAAAGAGTAAACAATTGAGATTCAGCCATCTAATTAACTGACATTCCCTCTTCCTATCCCCAGTGTAGGCAGGAGGCAGTGCCTCTAGAAACGTATTTTGCATACTAATCACCATGGAATCTTGTTAAAATGCAGATTATGATTCAGTTAGTCTGCAGAGAAGCCAAAGCTACTGCATTTCTAACAAGCTCCTAGGTGGCTTAAATGTTGCTAGTCCTGAGACCACATTTTGAGTAGTTAAGAGCTAGAGTCCTGAGACCACAGGGTCACAGAAGACTAGAGTGCTGGCTTTTTACTGGAGCTCTGAGTTCTGCTGGATGGGCTGGATGGCACTAAGTGTTTGTGTTGGAGAGGTGAGATCACCTTGTACCATGTTGTTTTCTGTTCTTTCAAACTTGAACTTACCACTGGCTGATAGCCCTGATTTTATTAATGGTACCATCATTCTCCCAGTTATAAATGCTTGAGAGTTGTAAGTTATCTCTGACTGTTCCTTCAGCCTTTTTCTCCATCTCCTAGATTCAATCATATGGGAAAGCAGATTGCTAACCCAGCCCTGTGCCTGCCCCTCCTGTCGCCTGTCCCCATTGTTCATCTTCATCAACATTTACTGAGAACTTGCAATAGGGGCATTATATGCATGATGCATTTTAAACCTTAAAACAACCATGAGTCAGGTATTTAAAAAATTTAAAATACATTTTATAGGAACATATTTGCAAAAGCATCAGAGTACACCCAGAACTGTCTGTAAATGACAAAAGACTTAAAAATTTGATGAAAGTTCATAATAATGCAGTTGGCAAGAAAATTAGTTATTTCTGAGATATACATTTTAAAGTAATAACTAGGATTATTACTTATAACATTATACCAGAACATATAAGATTTTTAGAAATTTCATGTAATGTCTGAAACATTTATATTAACATATTTCCATACATATTTCCATACAAATACAAATATAAGATTTTTAGAAATTTCATGTAATGTCTGAAACATTTATATTAACATATTTCCATACAAATAACCCAATGAAAGTTTAGTATTAGTTGTTTTGTTTGTTTGTTTTTTTATACTGCAGGTTCTTATTAGGTGTCAATTTTATACACATCAGTGTATACATGTCAATCCCAATCGCCCAATTCAGCACACCACCATCCCCACCCCACCGCAGTTTTCCCCCCTTGGTGTCCACATGTCCGTGATCTACATCTGTGTCTCAACTTCTGCCCTGCAAACCGGCTCATCTGTACCATTTTTCTAGGTTCCACATACATGCATTAATATACTATATTTGTTTTTCTCTTTCTGACTTACTTCACTCTGTATGACAGTCTCCATGTTCTTGGATTGGAAGAATCAACATTGTGAAAATGAGTATACTACCCAAAGCAATCTACAGATTCAATGCAATCCCTATCAAATTACCAATGGCATTTTTTACGGAGCTAGAACAAATCATCTTAAAATTTGTATGGAGACACAAAAGACCCCGAATAGCCAAAGCAGTCTTGAGGGGAAAAAATGGAGCTGGAGGAATCAGACTCCCTGACTTCAGACTATACTACAAAGCTACAGTAATCAAGACAATATGGTACTGGCACAAAAACAGAAACATAGATCAATGGAACAAGATAGAAAGCCCAGAGATTAACCCACGCACCTATTGTCAACTAATCTATGACAAAGGAGGCAAAGATATACAATGGAGAAAAGACAGTCTCTTCAATAAGTGGTGCTGGGAAAACTGGACAGCTACATTTAAAAGAATGAAATTAGAACACTCCCTAACACCATACACAAAAATAAACTCAAAATGGATTAGAGACCTAAATATAAGACTGGACACTATAAAACTCTTAGAGGAAAACATAGGAAGAACACTCTTTGACATAAATCACAGCAAGATCTTTTTTGATCCACCTCCTAGAGTAATGGAATAAAAACAAAAATAAACAAATGGGACCTAATGAAACTTCAAAGCTTTTGCACAGCAAAGGAAACCATAAACAAGACAAAAAGACAACCCTCAGAATGGGAGAAAATATTTGCAAACGAATCAATGGACAAAGGATTAATCTCCAAAATATATAAACAGCTCATTCAGCTCAATATTAAAGAAACAAACACCCCAATCTAAAATACATTTTATTAATGAGGAAACTGAGGCTGAAAGCACAATTTGTCAATTCACATTAGTAATAAGGAGTGAAGCAGAGATGTCAATCCAGTCTGTCTGATTATAGATATTGCTCCTAACCAGTGCTTTCCCACTCATCTCTCTTCCTTTGAGTCTACATTAATTTTTACTAGGATCTCAGCAGATTTATTACTGCTTACCATAACCTTAACTAGTATGCTACAGGTACATGACCTTAAAGATATTATAAGCATTGAAGTCATTGAATCTATTATACACTCTAGTGCCAGTTTCTTCCCAGCGCTCATTTCTGATGATGTCTTTACTGCCTCCCAAATGTCTCAGTGGCGTTTGAGCTCCTACACCATACGGTGACACTGTACCCTCCTTCACTAAATTTCCACCTTTGCCCAATTTAGATATATCCAAACCTCAATGCCTTTTACCAGGACTGTCCTTCCCCATCTCAATATATTAATCATATCACAGAGTCAGGGCTAAAATATTAAATATCATCTTCTTTATGAAGTAGTTTTTGGCTTTTGGACTAAAAACATTCTTTAACTTATGTAGTATATGTAGCACTTTATACTTACTTTTGGCTCTTATTACATAAGAGGCAATGAGAGGGTCATGATTTAACTTCTAGTTAATAACCTGAATTCAAGTCAGAACACCAATAAACCAAAACAACTCTTAGGGCCACTGTATTCAACTGTGTCGATGAGGAAGAGAGTAGGTGTTAAATCCAGTCTAAATCTGAGTCTAGCAATCTTTCTCATTTGGACTTCCATGAAAAAATCAAGCTCTATGCTCTAAGGCATCCGTTGGATTCATTAAACTAACATATCTGCTATGCATCTAGAATGGTACCATGCATGTACCATTCTTGGGAGAACTGAGAAAAGAGTCACTGAAATCATTTTTGGTGTTTTGTTGTTCAGATGAGGAACTCTGTTTGAGACAGGTTGGGAGGAAGAGAGACACTTTTGTAATGTATACACCTGGAAGGGGCACTTTTTTGTAATTTGCATAAGGGCACTGTAGGTGCAAGCGAAGGACTTGGATACTAGAACAATTTATAAGCTTACCTACTATAAAAACTCAACAGATTATTATTATTGGTATTTCCTCTGGTAAAATGTAAGTTCCTTGAGACAGAGGCCATGTTGTGCTCATTTTGACATGTGCCTTGTCGTCACTCCCTCTGTCCCTTTACTTGTATTCAAATACCTCATTCATACCCAATCCTTCATAACAAGTCTTTTGCAATTTCCTCTGGTTTAAAGAAGTTTGGTCTTGCTACATCTGTGTTTTGTCCTTAAGGGATTATAAATTCTTTTTTTTTAATTTTTTTTAATTTTTGGCTGTGTTGGGTTTTCGTTGCTGCACGCGGACTTTCTCTAGTTGTGGCGAGCGGGGGCTACTCTTTGTTGTGGTGTGTGGGCTTCTCATTGCGGTGGCTTCTCTTGTTGCGGAACACGGGCTCTAGGCACGCGGGCTTCAGTAGTTGTGGTACGCAGGCTTAGTTCCACCACAGCATGTGGGATCTTCCTGGACCAGGGCTCGAACCCGTGTCCTCTGCATTGGCAGGTGGATTCTTAACCACTGCACCACCAGGGAAGTCCCTGGGGATTATAAATTCTTTTTTGAAATTAGATAGGACAGAAGGAAAAGAAGAGGAAAGGTAGGCAGGAAACAATTATACTGATTGAAAAAATATTGCTGTCTGTGTTTAATTTCTACTGTAGACTTCCCCTGCAAAAGGGATTGGAGAGCACTGTCCTATGGCACTTGGCACTAAGCTTTAGGAGCTTTGGGCAGCTTCTCATGTTTCTCCTCATGGAGTAATGGGACTGTTACAAAGCTCCCCACTTTCACATGGGTACTGGGATTTATAAAGAATTATTAATAGGTGTGATCCCAATGGACTGAGAACTAGAATTAGCTTATTTCTTCTTTTTCTGGGACTCAATGCTGGATATTCTAATACCACACTGGGCATGGGGGAGGATGATTCTTAACAATAACAAATATTTTTCGCTAATCTTGTTGATGGGTATCAATCTGGATTTAATTTAAAAATAAAAAAATTGGGACTTTCTTATGTTGACCTGAAAAAAACAGACTGTCAGATATTTCTCCAGCAATGATGGGTTTATGCAGGATCAGCAGAGAATTGTAATTCGAGGTCTGCAATCACGGTGAGCCACACACACATATCCCACAGGGCAAGGGAAGGAGAACTCTTTTATAGAGGGGAAACAGAAGTTGGAATTAAACAGTCTGGTTTTTCATTGGCTGAGTTGTTGCCAGGACGGGAGTCTTTCCTCTTCTTTTTGGGCTCTGCTATTGTCTCAGAGCATGAGAGCTCTTCCTTCTGGTCTCCCGACTCTATTTAATTGAGGTTTCTGTTTATTAATTTTTAATTCCATATATTTTAGAATAATTTATACATATTTTGCAAGAAAAAAGGAAGGGAGCAAGCAAAGGAGGCTGAGTTGCATTTATACCTCTTGTAATGCCTCAAATTGGTTGCAAAATAAATAACATAAATTAATTGGTTCATCATTTTAGAAGCCCCTACAGATCTCTTGTTTTAGGTTTACTCCCTTCTTTTAGACAAAAAAGCCAAAGACAACACTACTACCTGACTCATTGTCCAGAAATGCTGTAATTTCTCATGTAGCTGTGCACAGAAAAAGCCCCACTTAGAAAACCAGTAGTGCTTAGTTCTGCTCTCTTTCTACTCTTAATCTACTCTTTCTTGCTCACTCCTTGGCTGGCTCTTCTCTCCACTGCTGCCTCCAGTTTTGTCTGCTTCTGATCCTATGATTTTGAAAACCCATTCAAAATTCACTCTCCAGTGCAGGTTCCTAATTAGGACTGATATCTGTATCATCCTAACTCTGCTATTTTCTGCATCCCTGTAAGTTTTGGGTGTAAAAGACTCTACCAGCATTTGCTCCTCAGGACCCCACAACAGGATGGGTCTATGGTTAGAGGAAAGGTATTTATTTAATGACCGTAGTGTTTCTATTTTCCTCCAGATTGTTTTTTCTTGGTACAGATACCCATCCCAATGTTAACAGATCTGCATTTTTGAAAACTAGCAGTATAGAGAAGAAACATTTGGGTAGCCAACTGAAAGTTTGTTCTCAACCAGAAAGCTTCTAGGAATCATCTATCATGAATATACTTTAAGGGAACACTCTCTCTCCCACTATTTTTTCATCAATTCTAATATTAAAATGTCCTATACCAGAATTTCCTCTGCTGTGATTCTCTGAGAGCCTAACAGTAATTTCTGGTTGAAACCATTTGCTAATATCACTATATTTTATGATAGTCCATCATTCTTTGTTGATAAGCCAAATTGCCATAGGAATCACCTTCGTTCAGAATCTGAACTTCTGTCACTTTTACCCACTGATTCTAGTTCTATATTCCAAAGCAATTTCTTCTTTCCTATGGTATCGCTTCAGATGGTTGAAGAAAGTTATAGTTCTTCCCCTTATGTTAGCCAGAATACAATGTTTCAGTCCTTTCTACTGTTCCTCATACAACTGCTTTTTCAAATTTGAGACTAAAATTATTGCCTTCCAGTTACAGGTTCTAGAAGTGGTCTTACTTGGGTTGGATCCCAGCTCTGGTATCTACTGTCTGTGTAATCTCAGGCAAGTTGTTCAATGTTCTAGTGTCTGTTTCCTCATCTGTACAATGGGACTAGAGATAATACTACCTAATAGATTTCATGGGAATTAACTGAGAATGTATGTAAAATGTTTGCACCTGTTAAAAAATCAATGCAATGTGTGAGGTATAGTTTAGACAAGTTCAGGAATAAAAATGGAAATATCACTTCTTCTCTTGTAGAAATGTTATTTCTATCCAAGAAATAAAGACTCCATTGGCTAATTTAGGTATTTCACTATATTATTAGATTATATTGTTCTTGTAATAAACTGAATGTCCTACAAAGAACTCCTTTGGGATCTCAAGACTCCCTCAAACTATAGTTGAACAATGAACATTTAGAACCAAACTGCGTGACTCTATAATTGACATTTTTTTGGTCCAATGTTTCAGAGTTTTGAAACCTAAAATATTTACTATATTTCTTGATTACAGCTAGCCACTTAACTAATACTAGCTCATGGTTTTGCTTAATGTGTTTCTTTAATGTTCCTTAACTATAAATTGAGACACCAGAAACTTTTAAAAGGACGGTTTCCCCTGCCCCGCCTTGGAGGCCCTGAGAAGGCTTATAACTGTAGAACTTATGCATAGCAGATGCAAGTTTATTGGCTGTTGAATTTCCCCTGTTACAAAGCATTTTTTAAAAGTATGAGTAACTGTGCTTTCTAATCAACAAGAAGTAGTATTTTTCCAAATGGTGATGCTATTTGAAATCATCAGTCATTTTCAACTGGTCAAAACATCTGTGTTCTACAACTGCTGGAGTCAACTTGACTGATGTCCCACAGCTTTACGTTACAGTCCACTGCAGGTATTACTGTTAGCAGTTTTTAAATAGGGAGTTATAAAAACAATGACCTGATTTCTGTTGTCTAGATATTCTTTCCCACATGACTCCATCAAGGAAGGCTGAGATTCAAGCTGTCCCAACCTGCATAATTTATTTACTTGAGGCCTATTTTCACTGTCAAGAAGCCAAATCCCTCAGGCAACCTTGCCAAAGAACTGTTCCACTCATTCTTTCTAATCCCCAAGGCCTTCATTCTAACATTGGCTTCCCTTAGTAACAAAAAGCTCCTATTTGTGAGATAGTCTTTTCCATGAACAGAAGTTGAATCCTCAAAGAGAATTGTCCCTTTTCAAGTTGTTCGCTTTCTGTTTATATCTCCAATGCGCATGACTTGATACTTGAATTAAGCCTTCAAACATATTTGTTGGGTTCAAATGACTATATGGATTGTGTTCCTGAGAAAATGACATCTTTCTTGGTCAAATGTTTCTAAATGTCAAAAAATATTGAAGATCGGAAGGGTACTTTTCGGTCTAATTACTTCTATACTAGCCTTTTGGAGAGTGGAAGCAGGGGGCTGGGAGTCAGATCCCTAAATCCTAATTTTAAAAAAGTATAAGATTATAATTAAAAATTATTTTATATGACAGATCATATGTTAACTCATATTTTTTTCCATTATGACAAGGCATGAAGGTAATAGAAGAAGAAACTGGGTGAAAGTTAGAAGACCCAGGGTGTAGTTCTGGCTAAAGTATGGTTTTGTGACCTTGATCTAATGAATTTTCCACTCTGGACTACAAATTCCTCATAGAAGGAAGAGGAATCTGGACTCAGATAAATTCTATAGGTCTTCCCAGCTTCAATACTTTAGAAAATATAGGCTGAGGCCTCACCTTGAATGAGTACAGTGCACCGAGTATAATGACTGAGAAAAGAAGAAACAGGAAATAAATTTGGGGGCATGGAAATGTTTCTAGAGCCTGAAGATCAGGAATGGAGGAGCAGAAGAAAGAAGTAGGTTGTGTAAAACACAGTTCAGTTTTGCCTGAGGCATCTATTTTCATATAACAAAAGAGAGAAATTTTATGCTTAGAGACATGGGGAGAGGGTATGTCACCAAACTTGCCCTCTTACCTTTCTATTTTATCTTATTTTCCACCCATGGAAACTGTGATTTCTGTACTTGAACAGTAAGACACATCCAGATAATCAGGGACTAAAATATAATATAGGTGTAATTCTGGAGGCGTAGTGAGTATTCTGTGGTGCACTTGATTTCGAGCACTGCAAAGACCATGGAATGGGCTGGTACAAGTTGTCCCATGATTTAAGGGACCATATGGATAATTCAGAGGCATCATGTTTTTACTGCCAAGAGAAGCCCTGCTAAATGTCTTTCTTATGCCACATGGTATAAAAGAAATGATGGCCTAGGGTGGCTTGAGAAATCGTAGGAAATGTTCACATACCAGTTTTATGGTAGAAGGCAAAGAAGTGTAGCACATTTAGTTTGAAGGGTTTTTTTTTTAATTTAAATTTTATTTTTATTTAGTTGTTATTTATATCCAAATTTCTTATAACTCCCTCTCCAATCACCAAAACCATCCAAATCCTACGAAAAATTATGATTGGGGCATTATCAGGAGAGATGGGAAGAGTGAAGACTAAAAATGTGTCTTCTTTTAGGCTTTATCTGGTACTATATCATCCTTGTGTGGGCTCTTGTCATCCTGGGACATTTTGCACTTGTCTATGAAAACTACAAAAGGCTCCAGTTCTAGCATACCAAACATCCTCTTACCAAATACATAACTTACATTTAAATGTATTCAAATAAGTTTCCTCCATTCTGTCCTTCATTGGATGAAAGATATTAGATTATTTAACATCTACATAACAAAAAGGATCCTGATTTGACTTTTTAAAATATCTTAAAACAAAAGGAATTAAAGTGCATCATTAAATGGCCCTTTCCATGGAGAAGAAAAAACAGAACCATGGAGAGCTTTATAATGTCTAACTATAATATTGAAGGAAGGAGGAACTTTGTGAATGTGTTTTGGGAAGTTCCATTGATTTTTAGAACTTTGACCCTTTGTGTTTCTTTCACCTCAATTTCAATTCCATAAGATTCTTTAAGCCTATTAAAATTATACTTTTTTATATTTGAAGGCAATCATTGATGAAAATTTGAGTTGAGTTCTTGAGTTGGGTTCATCATTTCAGGAATAATGACAAAGTTTTATTAGGTTGGCTTCCTAAGAATCTGTTCATTCCAAAAAATCTATAAGATATTATAAATCCCATAATCCTACAGACATTGGAAAGCATTACTACAATTGTGAATCTCAAATTATCTGTGGAACATGATGATTTGATAATCCTGGGGCTCACTGAGTTTACTATATATTACACTAATTGTACTCTATTTCCTTAGTCATCATTTTAGGCAGATTGGCTCAACTGTGACAAGTGTATGTATATGTGCTGGGGCATAATACAAAACTCGAATCAATCCAATCTGATTGGTAGGTGTAATTGTCAAACATGTTAAGGATCATTGAGCTTCACTAACCAGCTCCTGCTCTAAAGTTTTTACTTTTCAATTCATTGCTACTCCAAGGACCATGTTTTGAGTATCAAGAGCGTTGGCAAAGTCCAACAGGTGACTTTGATCTCCCCTTCACCTGAAGCTGAGCAAGTGTCAGCTGCAATCTGTCAGCTTTTGCCAGCCTGGTAGCTTGGGAGATGGTAAAGCAGAGAGGGCTCCTTCTGATGGCATTTGTGTGGCCCAGGTCACACGTGTAGAGACCTCTGTGCTTCTTGCCAATGAAAGGGCTGATGCCACTTAGGGCACCTGAACAGTTCTACCTGAGATCCACTGATCAGGCAAATAAAGTCAGCAAACAGAGAGAGAAAGAACAAAAAAGACACAGAACAGGTGGCTCCCAGAGGAATGATACTGCAAGAGAAGTTAGACAACTTTTTTTTTTTATGTAAAAGATCACATATAAGGAGTCAAATACAAAAAAAAATCCTTAATCTTTTTATTTATAAACATGACTTGGGAACTAAAAAAGCACCTAGTCAAGTAGAAGAAAAGGGGGGTCATAGCTGAGACCTTAGTTAGGGCTTGGAATAAATACAGGTACCCCCCCCCCCTTTTTCTGAAAGTTCATGTTACCACCACTTTGCTTTCGCAAAAGATCTACATTAGTACCTGTTTTCTCTAACCAAAAGAAATTCAAAGGGAATATTCACTTTTATGAAAAAAGCAGTTACTATACTAATGTAGGTCTTTCATAGAAACAAAGTGCCATAAAGTGAACTTTTGGAAAGTGGGGGGATACTCTTCATTTCATGCCATGTCTGCCTATGAAAGATTTCATAGGAACTTTCTACTTTCTATAAAAACATAGCAAGAGATTGACATTATTAAGGAAAGGAGTTTTGGAGAATGGAGACAGGATATCCAGCCTGTTAAAATAATCAGTTTTCCAAAGGAGAAAACAAAATAATTGGAGAAAAACAACAAATAAATCAACAATTTATTATGAAAATGGAAAAGTACCCACTGAATTTTAGATAGTGGTGATGAGAGAAGATAGAAAAAATCAAATCAGCATCTGATTCTCGTATGAAACACTGGAAGCTAGAAACTGGTGGAGTAGCAGGTACAGAATAGTTAGTTAGCAAAAAGGACAGCAACCCAAGTATAACATTTAATTGTATGGATAAGAAAAAAATATGTCAATATATTCAAGATATCAAAGAATACTCACCACTCATCTATCCCACTTGAAGGAATATTTATGTAGGAACTCCAAACAAAAAGCAAATATATCAGAATTGAGACTTCGAGACAGTGGAATATGGGTTGAAAAGAGAACAAGGGTGATAAGTTTTGCAATCACTGTAGTCAAAATCTAAGTGGATAGTCAGAGTGACTGGGAATGTGGAATTTAAGCACAGAGTAAAACTTATTGAACTAGAAGAGATAGATGGCAGAGGAAATCCTAATTTTGTCTCAAGCTAAAAGTACTAAAAGAACAGCAAGCTCAAGAGTTTGAGGAGGCAAATGAAGGGAGATAAGTAAATGCCTTTTACAGATTTCAGGGAGTGGGGGAATGTGGGGAAGGAAACGTCTTAAATGGTCTAGCTGTGTTGGGGAAAGAGACAACTCACAGATGAAATAGAATATCTTGATCAAGGGAATAGCCTCCGTCATTTAAAAAAATTAACTATGTGTCTGGTTATTGTGTTCAGAAAAAGAAGTTAACTATAAATCAAAGTAAGAGTTCGCTGGAAATCCCAAATTACAGGAAGAAATGAGTAGCCATTTGACCTAACCAGTAGAAATAAGATAAACAAGAGTATAAAGGTGAATAAAACAAGCGAAACAAAACAAAACTAGAAATAGATTGATTTACCTAGAAGTAGTGATCATGGGTCTAACTTATCATGGTAATAGTAGAGTCTAGTACATAGTATACACTCAAGAAATATTTATTGCTCGAGTAAACAAATGATAAGTATGAGATCCTCCTTCTTGGTCAGATTAGTAACATTACAGGTTGATAGCATTTTTATTTTATTTATTTATTTATTTTTAAATTTAATTAATTAATTAATTAATTTTGGCTGCGTTGGGTCTTTGTTGCTGCGCGAGGGCTTTCTCTAGCTGCGGCGAGCGGGGGCTACTCTTCGTTGTGGTGCGCGGGCTTCTCATTGTGGTTGCAGAGCATGGGCTTTAGGTGCGTGGGCTTCAGTAGTTGTGGCTTGTGGGCTCTAGAGCACAAGCTTAGTAGTTGCGGCGCACGGGCTTAGTTGCTCTGTGACACGTGGGATCTTCCTGGACCAGGGCTCAAACCCGTGTCCCCTGCATTGGCAGGCGGATTCCTAACCACTGCGCCACCAGGTAAGTCCCTTGACAGCATTTTAAATAAAAAATCCTAAATGAAAAATATGATTATTCAGTGGAAGCTATTTCCACTGGCCACCCTTTCCCGTGGTCTCCATGCTTAGCACTAAACAACATCTGTGAAATTGCTATAAAAAGATGTGTTGGAACAGGAATTCCAGATTCCCAAACTGGGTGGAGTTGCAACACTTCATTTTTTGCATTCTGATGCTGGTATTCCATCGCCCCCAATTTTCTAAATGGGCATCAGAGGCCTTGGAGTCGAATAGATTAGAATTCAAATTAGCACAGGGAGTCTTTCCTAGTTGGGTGGTCTTGAGCAAGTCAGTTAACCTCTTTGGGCCTCAATTTGATTGTAATAGTTATGACAATGATGAAGGCGATGATGATAATTTTTTTAAAGTGTATAAGTTATTGGTCATGTTGTGACATGCCCTGTGCCAAACACCCCCAGTTACTTGCTTCCTTATACAGCCTGACTTCTTTCAGCTGTGTTTCCTCATAATATCAATACATATCAGTTATCAAGTATCAACCATAACTGGCAGATACTCTCCAGGCACGGACCAGTTCTGAATCACTCTAATCCACTCACTACTGCTCTTATTCAACTCAGTTGACATAAATTTTGCTCTTTTTTCTCTATTTTCCAGTCTGATTTGCCATAGGAATTCTGTGTTCTTTTGTCTTCTGGCTGCAATATTCTAAATATTAATTTTAAATTAAAAAATAAAAAGTTGAATTTCTTTTTCAGAAAAACAAAAATGAAGGTAAAGATATTCTTAACATCAGAATTTTTACATATCAAAATATTATTAATATTTTATATCCTTAACTTTTACTCTGCATTGTCATTTTTAATGATTGTCTAGTTTTCCATTTATTAATCAATCATTATTTATTTTTATCAGTCTTATTTTAGAAGCTATTTAGAAGCTATATCCGATTTTTTCTCTTTTAGCAATCCTACGCTGTTGTGGCTCTAGAGCTTTCTGTCCATCAACAGTTATTGCCTTGGGAAAAATCACTGAGATGATGAAGGCTTGGATAGATAATTCCAAAATAAACTTAGAAAGATATTAATTTCTTCTTCCACTAGCAGAATACAAGATTTCATATTTATCCACATCCTACTAAGACTGGATATTTATATTTTAACACATCTGCCAATATTATGGATGAAAATGGCATTTAATAATGACATTTATTTGAGATGAAATATTTTAATATATTTATTATTCATTTATATTTCTTCTCCTGTGATTTATCTGTGGTTTCATTGAATCATTTATCTATTATGGTATTCTTTTGAATATGGATATGAAACGTTTTTTGGAAGTATAGTTGATGTACAGTAATATTATGTAAGTTACAGGTGTACATATTGTAATTCACAATCTTTAAAGGTTAAACTACATTTAGTATTATTAAATATTGCCTATATTCCCCATGTTGTACAATACATTTTTGAGTCTATCTTACATCTTACACCCAACAGATTGTACCTTCCACTCCCCTACCCCTAAGTTGTCCCTCCCCCCATTCCCCCTGGTAACCACTAGTTTGTTCTCTATATCTAGTCCGCTTCGGGGTATAGTCCCTAGTTTGTTGTATTTTTTAGATTCCACATAAGTGATATCGTACAGCATTGTCTTTCTTTGTTTGACTCATTTCATTTTAGCATAACGCCCTCCAAGGCCATCCATGTTGCTGCAAATGGGCAAATTTCATCCTTTTAATGGCTGAGTAGTATTCCTTTGTGTGTATATACTACACCTTTTTTCTTTAACATCTTTATTGGAGTAAATTGCTTTACATTGTTGAGTGTTCTGCTGTGTAACAAAGTGAATCAGCTATATGTATACATATATCCCCAATCCCATCCCGCTTACATCCCCCTCCCACCTCCCCCACCCCTATGTGTGGCACAAAACACTGAGCTGGTCTCCCTGTGCTATGAGTTGCTTCCCACTAGCTATCTATTTTACATTTGGTAATGTATAGGTCCATGCCACTCTCTCACTGTCTCAGCTGACCCTTCCCACTGTGTCCTCAAGTCTATTCTCTACGTCGTGTCTTTATCCTGGTGCTGCCCCTAGGTTCTCAGAACTTTTTTGTTTTTTTTAGATTCTATATATATGTGTTAGCATGGTATTTGTTTTTCTCTTTCGACATACTTCACTCTGTATGACAGACTCTAGCCCACCATCCACTACAAATAACTCATCATTTCTTTTTATGGCTGAGGTAATATTCCATTGTATAGATGTGCCACATCTTCTTATCATCTGTTGATGGATAGTAGGTTGCTTCCATGTCCGGGCTATGGAAATAGTTCGCAATGAACATTGTGGTACATGACACGTTTGAATTAGGTCCAGGGTAGTAACCAGTAGTGGGATTGCTGGGTTGTATGATAGTTCTATTTTTAGTTTTTAAGGAAGCTCCATACACTTCGCCCAGAGTGGCTGAATCAATTTACATTCCACCAACAGCAAGAGGGTCCCTTTTCTCCACACTCTCTCCAGCATTTATGTTTGTAGATTTTTTGATGATGGCCATTCTGACAGTGTGAGGTGATAAACATTGTAGTTTTGATTTGCATTTCTGTAATGATTAGTGATTTTGAGCATCTTTCATGCGTTTCTGGCAATCTGTATTGTTCTTTGGGAAATGTCTATTTAGGTCTTCTGCCCATTTTTGGATTGGGTTGTTTCTTTTTTTGATATTGAGCTTGCATGAGATGTTTATATATTTGGAGATTAATCCTTGTCATTGCTTCGTTTGCAATATTCCCCATTCGAGGGTTGTCCTTTCGTCTTGTTGTTCCTTTGCTGTGCAAACTTTTAAGTTCATTAGGTCCCATTTGTTTATTTTTGTTTTTCCATTTTCCTCTCTAGGACGCGGGTCAAAAAGGATATTGCTGTGATTTATGGTCATAGAGTGTTCTGCCTATGTTTTCCTATAGAGTTTCATAGTGTCTGGCCTACACTGGTCTTTAATGTATTTTTGAGGTTTATTTTTGTGTATGGTGCTAGGGAGTGTTCTGATTTCATTCTTTTACATGTAGCTGTCCAGTTTTCCCAGCACAACTTATTGAAGAGACTGTCTTTTCTCCACTGTATATTCTTGCATCCTTATCAAAAATAAGGTGACCATATGTGGTAGGTTTATCTCCAGCTTTCATCCTGTTCCATTGATCTATATTTCTGTTTTTGTGCCAGTACCATACTGTCTGGATTACCGTAACTTTGTTGTATTACTTAAGTCCGGGAGCCTGATTTCTCCAGCTATGTTTTCTTTCTCAAGATGCTTTGGCTATTCGGGTCTTTTGTGTTTCCATACAAATTGTGAAATTTTTTGTTCTAATTCTGTGAAAAATGCCATTGGTTGTTTGATAGGGGTTGCACTGAACTTGTAGATTGCTTTGGGTATTATAGTCATTTTCTGAACGTTGATTCTTCTAATCCAAGGACATGGTATATCTCTCCATCTGTTTGTATCATCTTTAATTTCTTTCATCATTGTCTTATAGTTTTCTGCATACACGTCTTTTGTCTCCTTAGGTAGGTTTATTCCTAGATATTTTATTCTTTTTGTTGCAATGGTAAATGGAAGTGTTTCCTTAATATCTCTTTCAGATTTTTCATCATTAGTGTATAGGTATGCAAGATATTTCTGTGCATTAATTTTGCATCAGGCTACTTTACCAAATTCATTGATTAGCTCTAGTAGTTTTCTTGTAGCCACTTTAGGATCCTCTATGTATAGTATCATGTCATCTGCAAGCAGTGACAGCTTTACTTCTTCTTTTCCAATTTGGATTCCTTTTATTTCTTTTTCTTCCCTGATTGCTGTGGCTAAAACTTTCAAAACTATGTTGAATAATAGTGGTGAGAGTGGACAACCTTGTCTTGTTCCTGATCTTAGAGGAAATGGTTTCAGTCTTTCACCATTGAGAACGATGTTGGCTGTGGGTTTGTCATATGTGGACTTTATTATGTTGAGGTAAGTTCCCTCTTTGCCTACTTTCTGGAGTGTTTTTATCATGAATGAGTGTTGAATTTTGTCGAAAGCTCTTTCTGCATATATTGAGATGATCATATTGTTTTTCTTCTTCAGTTTGTTAATGTTTTATCACATCTATTGATTTGCGTATATTGAAGAATCATTGTATTCCTGGGGTAAACCCCACTAGATCATGATGTATTATACTTTTAATGTGCTGTTGGATTCTGTTTGCTAGTATTTTGTTGAGGATTTTTGCATCTATGTTCATCAGTGATATTGGCCGGTAGTTTTCTTTCTTTGTGACATATTTGTCTGGTTTTGGTATCAGGGTGATGGTGGCCTTGTAGAGAGTTTGGGGTGTTCCTTCCTCTGCTATATTTGGAAGAGTTTGAGAAGGAGGTGTTAGCTCTTCTCTAACTGTTTGATAGAATTTGCCTGTGAAGCCATCTGTTCCTGGGTTTTTGTTTGTTGGAAGATTTTTAATCACAGTCTCAATTTCAGTGCTTGTGATTGGTCCGTTTATATTATCCATTTCTTCCTGGTTCAGTCTCGGAAGGTTGTGCTCTTCTAAGAATTTGTCCATTTCTTCCAGGTTGTCCATTTTATTGGCATGTAGTTGCTTGCAGTAATCTGTCATGATCCTTTGTATTTCTGCAGTGTCAGTTGTTACTTCTCCTTTTTCATTTCTAATTCTGTTGATTTGAGTCTTCATTTTTTTCTTGATGAGTCTGGTTAAGGGTTTATTAATTTTGTTTATCTTCTCAAAGAACAAGTGTTTAGTTTTATTGATTTTTGCTATTATTTCCTTCAGTTCTTTTTCATTTATTTCTGATCTGATCTTTATGATTTCTTTCCTTCTGTTAACTTTCAGGTTTCTTTGTTCTTCTTTCTCTAATTGCTTTACGTGTAAGTTTAGGTTGTTTATTTGTGATGTTTCTTGTTCCTTGAGGTAGGATTGTATTGCTAAAAACTTCCTTCTTATAGCTGCTTTTGCTACATCCCATAGGTTTGGGTCCTCTTGTTTTCATTGCCATTTATTTCTGGTATTTTTTGATTTCCTCTTTGATATCTTCGGTGATCTCTTGGTTATTTAGTAGTGTACTGTTTAACCTCCATGTGTTTGTATTTTTTACAGATTTTTCCTGTAATTGATATCTAGTCTCATAGCGTTGTGGTCAGAAAAGATACTTGATACGATTTCAGTTTTCTAAAATTTACCAAGGCTTGATTTGTGACCCAAAATATGATCTATCCAGGAGAATGTTCCATGAGCACTTGAGAAGAAAGTGTATTCTGTTGTTTTTGGATGGAATGTCATATAAATATCAATTAAGTCCATCTTGTTTAATGTGTCATTTAAAGCTTGTGTTTCCTTATTTATTTTCATTTTGGATGATCTGTCTATTGGTGAAAGGGGGGTGTTAAATTCCCCTAAAATTATTGAGTTACTGTTGATTTCCCCTTTTATGACTGTTAGCATTTGCCTTCTGTATTGAGGTGCTCCTATGTTAGGTCCATAAATATTTACAATTGTTATATCTTCTTCTTGGATTGATCCTTTGATCTTTATGTAGTGTCCTTCTTTGTCTCTTGTAATAGTCTTTATTTTAAAGTCTATTTTGTCTGAAATGAGAATTTCTACTCCAGCTTTCTTTTGATTTCCATTTGCATGGAATATCTTTTTCTATCCCCTCACTTTCATTCTGTATGTGTCCCTAGGTCTGAAGTGGGTCTCTTGTAGACAGCATATATACAGGTTTTTTTTGTATCCATTCAGCCAGTCTAAGTCTTTTGGCTGGAGCATTTAATCCATTTACATTTAAGGTAATTATCGATATGTATATTTCTATTACCATTTTCTTAATTGTTTTGGGTTTGTTATTGTAGGTCTTTTTCTTTTCTTGTGTTTCCTGCCTAGAGAAGTTCCTTTAGCATTTGTTGTAAAGCTGGTTTGGTGGTGCTAAATTCTCTTTGCTTTGCTTGTCTGTAAAACTTTTAATTTAATTTAATTTAATTCCATTGACTCTGAATGAGATCCTTGCTGGGTAGAGTAACCTTGGTTGTAGGTTTTTCCCTTTCATCACTTTAAATATATCCTGCCACTTCCTTCTGGCTTGCAGAGTTTCTGCTGAAAGATCAGCTGTCAACCTTATGGGGATTCCCTTGTATGTTATTTATTGCTTTTTGTCTTGGTATTTTTAATATTTTTTCTTTGTATCTAATTTTTGATAATTTGATTAATATGTGTCTTGGTGTGTTTCTCTTTGGGTTTATCCTGTATGGGACTCTCTGTGCTTCCTGGACTTGACTGACTATTTCCTTTCCCATATTTGGGAAGTTTTCAACTATAATCTCTTCAAATATTTTCTCAGTCCCTTTCTTTTTCTCTTCTTCTTCTGGGACCCCTGTAATTCAAATGTTGGTTCTTTAATGCTGTTGTCTGAGAAGTCTCTGAGACTGTCCTCAATTCTTTTCGTTATTTTTTGTTTATTCTGCTCTGTGGCAGTTATTTCCACTATTTTATCTTCCAGGTCACTTATCCGTTCTTCTGCCTCAGTTATTCTGCTATTGATTCCTTCTAGAGAATTTTCAATTTCATTTATTGTGTTTTTCATCATTGTTTGTTTGCTCTTTAGTTCTTGTAGGTCTTTGTTAAACATTTCTTGTATTTTCTCCATTCTATTTCCAAGATTTTAGATCATCTTTACTACCATTACTCTGAATTCTTTTTCAGGTAGACTGTTTATTTCCTCTTCATTTGTTTGGTCTGGTGGGTTTTTACCTTGCTCCTTCATCTGCTGTCTATTTCTCTCTCTTCTCATTTGGCCTAACTTACTGTGTTTGGGGTCTCCTTTTCTCAGGCTGCAGGTTCGTAGTTCCTGTTGTTTTTGTTGTCTGCCCCCCTTGGGTAAGGTTGGTTCAGTGGGTTGTGTAGGCTTCCTGGTGGAGGGGACTGGTGCCTGTATTCTGGTGGATGAGGTTGGATCTCGTCTTTCTGGTGGACAGGACCGTGTTCGGTGGTGTGTTTTGGGGTGTCTGTGAGCTTATTATGATTTTAGGCAGCCTCTCTGCTAATGGGTAGAGTTGTGCTCCTGTCTTTCTAGTTGTTTGGCATGGGATGCCCAGCACTGAAGCTTGCTGGTCATTGAGTGGAGCTGAGTCTTTGCATTGAGATGGAGATCTCTGGGAGAGCTCTTGCTGATTGATATTACATGGGGCTGGGAAGTCTCTGGTGCTCCGATGTCCTGAACTCGGCTCTCCCACCTCAGAGGATCAGGCCTAACACCTGGCTGGAGCACCAAGACCCTGTCAGCCACATCACATTTACTCACAAACCAGAATGGAAGATTCTTTTTGACAGGGATTATCCTTGTTTATGTAGTGCCTATTACAATGCCTGGTCCATTGCAGAAACTCAATGTGTAATCAGGAAGGACAAATCTGACTCCATACTGGATCCGTTTCTTTTACTTTTCTATATTACATCTTCTTTATCTATTTATCTGATGATGGACACTTATGTTGTAAAGGAGATCTTTATACGTTTACGATACTAGTCTCTCATGACTCATTTAAAAATAATTTTCACACTTTGTCATTTGCTTTTAATGTTTTTCTCCCAACTTTTTCTGTTATGATAAGTTGAGATTTATAGAGTAGTTGCAAAAATAATACAGAGAACTCCCATACGCCCTATATCAGCTTCCCCTTTGTTATTTTAATAACCATAGAACAGTAATCAAAACCAAGAACTTAACTTTGGTACAATTCCATTAAAGTACACAATTTATTTGGATTTTATCCACTTTCAGTAAGTGTTATTTTTCATTCTGGGATTCCACATTGCACTTTGTTATCATATCTCTTTGGTCCCTTCCTGTCTGTGGCAGTCCCCCTGTCATTCCTTGTCTTTCATGACCTTTACACTTTTGAAGATTATGCCTTTAACTTTTAAATGTTATTTATAGATATTCTTAAGTTTTTATAAATGTTTATGTTAAAACATTAATATCCCTCTTTGTGGTTTCTACCTTTGGTGCCAGATAGAAAACACTTAGAAAGTCATGCCCTGCCACAAGATATAAATATTTAATAACATCTTATAGCACTTTTATTGTTTCATTAAAAATACATTTTATTTTATTCTTCCTGGAATTTGTTTTGTTATAGACCATGAGGTAGCAATATAATCTGCTCATTTGTCCCCAGATATCCAGACATTTGTCTCAATGCTATGTATTAAAAAATCCATCTCTTATATAAAATTTTAATGTGCCTTTGTGATTGGTCTATTTTTCTTTTCCTTTACCATTTACCATTCCCAGACTGTTTTAATTTGTATACTTAATACTGGTATTTTTAAATACTGCTATGTTCTATTGAAAAATGTACTGTACTGTCTATTTTGCTTATTTTTTTCTTCTAGATCAATTTCAGATCTTATCAAGTTCTAAATATTCCTATTGATGTTTTTGTTTATGACTTTCTAAAATGTATAGCTTTATAGAGGACTTTACATTTATTCCATATCTTGAAGTTAGTTTTCAGTTATGTGTAAATCTTTCTAAGTGTTCAAATCTGGAATTTTTCTCTTACTTTTATTGTTTTCATTTAGTGATAATTTTTAAAAGCATTTATTAACTTTTATACCTACTACACACATAGGATTAGAATGAAGACTCACTGGTCATCCTAAACAACTTCAAACTGCCAATCAATTTAGTAAAAAACAAAAACAAAAACAAATAAACATGTACAATACTCTACAGACAAAAAAATAAAAATAAAAAGCCTTTGGTGGTAGATATTAATTCATTCTGTTGGGATATTTTTAGTTGACATTTTATTTCACATAAAAAGTTGTGGTGAAAATTGTTAGCAATAAAACACCAAAAACATCACCTGCTTTGTGATATACATAAATTTTGTCAAAACTATGTTGTGTTCTTACCATATGATTTTATACAGTCATGACAATTATGTTTCAAAAAAGTTAATAGCCATGGAAACGCTTATGACATAACATTGTATGTCTTAGTAGTTGATAGGAAAGAAAAATTGCAATTCCAGTGAAATAATTGAGAAACACCTTTGGATTTAGCTGAACAGGACCCACTCAGAAGCAGCAGTTGCAAAAAAGGCTTTCATCTAATGTATAAAAATATCAAAATACTGAAAACAAATATTTGTAAGGTAGGCCTTTACTTGGCTATACTATGAAGTAATGATTATAATAAAACTTGTGCACTTCCCCTGCCCACACAGACACACATACAGATTAAAAGCTGTAGGGTTGGTTAGAGGTGATAATTCTAACAGACGGTATAATGCACAAAATCAAAAAGCAGGACCAGCGTAGTCGGATAATATGTGTAGGTAGAATCTTTTTGGTAAACACATCCAAGACTTGTTCTCCACTTCTAAATCTTCACTCATCATCTTCTGCCCCAAATCAAACCCTCTCTTTAGGTTGGCAAAATAAAATAGTAGCTCTTGGAAGAATAAGAAATCAGAATCAGAATAAGAAAAAAAGATAGTAGAAAAATAAATAGAAATTCACTATGTTTAGCACTTTTAAATGGTTTTAATATAAGTGTATTGTTGGCTTTATGATTATAATAACGTGAGGATTTTGTCTGAGGGAAAAGATGATTAAAATATTTAGAATAATCTAGTATATTTAATTTGCATATTTTGTGACTAGGAGAGTTGATTGGATTTGTAGTCAAGGGATAAATATTGGAAAAGCCTAATGTGTTAAATGAATATTATTGGTTGTGCAAGTGGTATGTATATATTTAGTAAAATGTTTATTTTTATTAATTAATACATTGGATGTTAACAAAGGTCATATAATACTGGATTGCTTTCTATTCATATAAACCATTCAGGTACCAAAGGATTCATTAATACACTATAATTTGCTTTCAACTAATTTTTTTAAATGTAGAGGGAAAATTTTTTTGTATAGGAAAATGACTGAAGTACACTGAAATGTTTATAGCAGATATTTATGGCAAATAAGAGTAATTGTTATTTTTAAATATTGTTTTGTAACTTCTAAAAGTTCTACAAGAATTGTATTTATCAGTCAGTTTGAGCTGGATTATGCTATAATAAAAAACAACCATAATGGTTAATTTTACCTGTCAACTTGACTACGTTATGGTGCCCAGCTGTTTGGTCAAATACTACTCCAGATGTTGCTATGAAGATATTTTGTAGATGTAATTAATATTTGCAATCAGTTGAATCTAAGTAAAGCAGATTATCCTCCATAATGTGGCAGATCTCATCCAATCAATTGAAGTTTCCTGGAGAAGCAAAAACTGAGGTTTCCTGGAGAATATGGAATTCTACCTCACCACTCATATAGAAATCCTGCCTGAGTTTCCACCCTGCTGGCCTGCCATATAGATTTTGACCCAAGACTCTAATATCAACTCTTACCTCAATCTCCATCCTGCCAGCCTGCGCTTCAGATTTTGGACTTGCGAGACTCCACAACTGTATGAGCCAATTCCTTAAAATAGTTTTTTTTCCATATACATCCTATTGGCTCTGTTTCTTTGGAGAACCCTGACTTATACAACAACCACAAAATCCAAGTGGTGTAAAACCACAAGAATTTATTTCTGCATTCTGCTCTCTGACCACTGTGGGCTATCTATCTAGGAATGCTGCTTCCACGTTGTTGCCATGCTTCTCTGGTAGGTAGGCTGACAAAACAGCTAATACCTATAATTTTCCCAGGCTCTGTGGCAGAGGGAAAACATGGTGTAGCCAAGATCTGCTAGCCCCTTAGAGCTTCAGCCTTGGTAGGTATCACTTCAACTCATATTTCACTGGCAAAAGGAAGTCATCTGGCCACATCCAAGGCCCATAGGAGGAAAGTGCCCTCCAGCACTTGAACCAAATTGTGAACAGCCCTAATACCTACCACAATGTGTTAATAAAATCAGAAAATTTCTTATACAAGTACATTTAACAAAATTGCCAAATTTGGTTGAACCAGTGGTTTTGTGGAATATGAAGATATTTGAAACTGTATGTCTTAACTACCACTGTGTCTAGTTGTAGGATCCCAAGTGGTTTGACATCAAAATCCTTTGGAAGAATCTCCTTTCCAATACTTCCTTTTTTCTTCTAGGGTTCCCTCAGCAACAGATAGCTAAAGAGAAGGGAGGCTTCCTTGGCCTTCCAGCCTTCTGGAACAAAAAGAGGAAGATTTTTTCCATGTCCTCTCTCTTACCATAAGGAAAAGCAGAAGATATAAGAAAAAATAATATAAATGTTGAAACACACCTTATGCTGCAAAACTAGGATAGGGCCAGAAGGAGTGCTAGGTTGTGCTTCAGGAATGTGTTTTGATTTTCTTCTCCAGGTGTCATAGGGATGTTCTAAGGAATGAAAAGGGTATAAATGCACGTTCCCAGAAAGAATTGATGTTCCTGTGGATAAAGAAAGGCCATTCAATAATTTAAAGAGGAAAAGGAATGGATACAAATATTAAAAACAAAGCAGAGTCAGGGATTGAGAGGCAGTGTTATGGCCTCCAAACAAGGGCACAAAAGAAGCAAAGGGGATATGATTTGAGCTGACTAGCACGATTAAAAACCCAGTGTCTGTGGCTTGTTTTTCTCATTCCTAGCTATATGGTATAATGGGTGTTTGAAGTTGGATTAAACTTTTGAGTCTAGTGTGGCTTTGTCAATTAATTTCTAAGATGCTTCCTTTCTAGGTGCTTCTATCCTTGGGCACAGAATTAGCCAGAACTCTTGTTTGCAAGTTGGAAAAATAATTCCCTCAAACTGGGACTTGATTGCTTCACATAACCAAAAGGTCCAGGGCTATGCCAGCTTCTAGTATGGCTGGAAATAGGGCATGATTTGAGGCTTCAATGGATTGTTTTTCCCCCTTTTTGATCTGCTTTCCTCTGTGCTGACTTAATTTTCAGCTAGTCTGTTTCCTTGTATCATGAATGTGGCTGAGAGCAGTTCCAGACTTGCACCCTAATATCACACAAACTCCAGTGGAAAGAGAGCACACCTTTTCTAACAGTTCTAGAAAAAATACCTAGAATGGCATCTCAGCTCAACATTAACAGCGATGGGTCACATGCCACTTTAGAATGTAAGCTCTGTGAGAGGAGGGAACTCACCTGGACATCTCATAGGCGTTCAGTAAAGATCGTCGAGTTAGTTTATTTGATGGTGCCAATCCCTGGAACTAAGGGTGGGATAGCCCAATTCAAACCCCATTACCTGAAAGGAGGGACCTAATGGACTCCTTCATTTCTCCTCTTGGGTATACACATCAATGGCACTCTTCTGGTGTCTATCACTGCAGAAGGGTTTTCCTTGTTTTTGAAATTCATATGAGTGAAATCATACAGTATAAATATTCTTTCAGTCTGATCTCTTTCTTTCAACATTTGTCTCTGAGATTCACCTATGCATATATATGTACATATATGATAACACAAATATAAAATGATATGATATAATACAAATGTGAATATGTATGTGTGATTTTATTGCTGTGTAGTATTTCATTATATGAATATTACACCATGATCCTTTATTCATTTTACTGTTGATGTGTCTGGGATGTTTTCAGTTTCTGGTGATTATGACTAAAGCTGCTGTGAATTTTCTTGTTGATGTCTTTTGGTGGATATAAAACTACATTTTTTAGGTATATTCAGGAGAAGAATTATAGGACCTCCATAGAGCATAGAGAGGTTTAGTTTTAGAAGCTACTGACAAATGTTCTCAAGTGGTTGTACCAATTTATATTCCTGCCTTCAGTGTGTGTGTGTGTGTGTGTGTGTGTGTGTGTGTGTGTGTGTGTGTGTGTGTGTGGTCTAGTTGGTCTACATCCTTCCCCAAATCCGGTATTGTCAACCTTTTAAATTTTAGCCATTCTAGAAGGTATGTAGTGCTATCTATTCGTGATTTTAACTTGCTTTCCCTGATGCCTAGCTATTGAGCATCTTTTTATATGTTTATTGGCCATTTGGATATCCTCTTTTATAAAGTACCTGTTTAAGTTGTCTTCACTATTTATTTATTTGTTTATTTAATAAATTTATTTATTTATTTATGGCTGCGTTGGGTCGTCGTTGCTGCGCGTGGGCTTTTCTTTTTAGTTGCAGTGATCGGGGGCTACTCTTCGTTGTGGTGTGCTGGACTCTCCTTAAGGTGGCTTCTCTTGCTGCGGAGCATGGGGTCTAGGTGTGTGGGCTTCAGTAGTTGTGGCACACGGGCTTAATTGCTCTGCAGCATGTGGGATCTTCTGGACCTGGACTCAAACCCGTGTCCCCTGCATTGGCAGACGGATTCTTAACCACTGCGCCACCGGGGAAGCCCTATCTTCACATTTTAAATTTGGATTTATCGGTCTTTTTCTTATTAATTTGTAGAAATTTGCTGTATATCCTAGGATATGAGTCTGTTTCAGTTATTTTTTGCTATCTGAAAAACTACCCTAAATCTCAGTGACTTAAAACAAAGTTTTGTTTTGCTCACAATTCTGTGGATGAGGTATTTTATAATCATTTATATGGGAAGTCTGTACCTGATCCCCAGCTGTGGTGTCTGGGGATGGAGTATTTACTTCCAAGACGGCTTCTTTACTCATCCATCTGAAACCTCTGTCTTCTGATTTTTCCCAGATGGTGATCTGAGGCTGGTGCACTTCTTACATTGCTGCTGTCTTCCTAGAGATAGAAAGCAGAGCTGCCAGGTGTGTTAAGAGCTTTTACAGAAATTGGCACAGCATCAGTTCTGCCTTATTCTATTGCTCAAAGAGTCATGGGGTTGGGCCAGATTCAGGGAAGTTTGACAAACAGATTCTGACTCTTTACGGAGCAGCAAGGTCATGTGGCAGATGAGCATGTATGACAGGAGATAACTGCGGACATCTTTGGAAAATACAAGTCTTTTCAGGAAAGGCTTTTTGAATAAAAATTAAAACATGTCTTATTGCATGTGACCAAATCAGTAAATTGTTTGACTATATATCATTATAACACTTGAAAGTTACATATATTGAGCCTAATCACTCATACTTGGTCCTCACTGGCTATTTCCTTTCTTCTTCCATTCCTTCCTCCCTCCCTTCCTTCCTTCCTCTGTTCCTTCCTTCCTTCCTTCTTTCCCTCCTTCCTCTGTTCTGGCTGCTATAACAGAATACCATAGACTGAGTAGTTTATAAATAATAAAAATTTATTTCTCATAGTTCAGAAGCTGAAAAGTCCAAGATCAAGGTGCCAGCAGATTCAGTGGCTGGTGAGGGCCTGCTTCTTGGTTTATAGACAGCTGTATTTTTGCTGTGTCCTCACATGGAAGAAAAGGTGAGGGAGCTCTCTGGGCTCTCTTTGATAAGGACACTAGCCCCATTCATTGGGGCTCCACCCCTCACCTTGATGACCTAATCGTCTTTCAAAGGCTCCACCTCCCAATACCATCACATTGAGGGTTAGGATTTCAATATATGAACGTTGGTGGGACATAAATATTCAGTACACTGCTTTTTCTTTTCTTTCTTTGCTTGGTTCCACTGTCCAACTTCTAAAACTCTTACGTACAATTTTTTATAAACTTTCTTGGGAAAATCCAGAAGCCTAGGGCTAATTGAAAATAATCACGGCCTCATCATCATTCCCAACCTCAAGCAGCACATCTTTTTCTCAAAAAAAAACCAGAGAAAGGCTCACAGCCTACATCTACTTTTTAAAGGAATTTTAATCTTTCTTATTCATCTGAGTCATTGCACAACTCCCTTGTTAATTTTGAAATTTTCATGGTTCATTTGGAGGGTAGAAGGTACAAGTAGCTATATAGTCATGGTCTAATTCCAAACTTAAGACTTTTTGGTTGTTATTTACTTTTGAAACTAATACTAAATGCTACCATATGTATTAGAAAAAATGATTTCAATTTCAATATCAATATCAAAATTCATAATTTAGAATAATAGATTGAGGGGAAAATGTCAAGATTTGTATTAGTTTTTAAAGTTTTTCAGATATACATCATCTCATTAAATGTCATAAAAACCCCATGAGGTTGGCATTATTATTATTCTCTTTCATATAAGGAAACAGAATGAATGACGGTCATTAACTGGATTCAAGTCACACAGCTAGTAGATGACTATTTAGGAAAACAACATTTCTGACCCCTTACCTTTTTCACTACACTAAATATTCTGCATTAAAATACAATATGAAACTGCCACTACAATGACAGGAAACTCCATTCTTTTCAGTAAAAATGTGTGATGGAAATGCACATTTGATGACAATAATGACAATAAAACATTAGGTTCTCTATCATATTCAGTAAGAATTATAATTCAAAGTGTTAATTCTGCAACCCTGAATGTTCCTCAGTCATCAAATAAATATTTAATTATTACCTGATTAAACCAGAAGCCTTAATTGAAAATTACAATGTGTCAAGTCCTATGGTCGGCCCTATGAGAACTCAAACGCATCAACCACATTGTCCCTGCCTTCAAAACACATAAATCTAATTCGGGAGACCAGAATGTCTGCTCAAAACGATTAAATAATATTTATGTGGCTTCGGTTGAGTGGGGACATGAGGTCAACCATTTTGCAGATCATCAAAATGTGGGCAATAGTGAGACTCAGGATAAGAAATGTCTTATCAGTGCTGGACCCATAAATGTTCAAATGTGTCTATGAAAACAATTAATAGTATTGATAACCTTCCAAGACTGACCCGACTGCCCACTTGGTCACTAAATGAGGATAACCGATTTGATGTCTAGAAGAAGACACAAATTGGAAAGAAGGCCAGTCCTTCCTTTTTAGAGACTGAGAAGTAGAGACAATCTTTATGAAAGGGTGGTGATAAGCATGTTTTCAGGAAAACCTGGGTTAAGGGAAAACCTGGGTTTGATTGGGCATTGAGTTTGCAATGGGTAAAAACTTCATTTAGAGTAAAAAGAGTATTCTCTCCTTCTCCATGGGATGGGGGGGGGGGGTGGTTCTCTAGGATATGCTTCTCAAATCCATAAGTGAATGAAATGCTGCTGGAGATCTTGTTTAAAGAAAGATTCAGGTTCAGTAGATTTGGTGTGGGACCTGAGATTTTGAACTTTTAAAAATTTCCAGTTGCTGTTGGTCCATTCACCACACGTTGAGGAGCAAGAACCTAGGGCACAAAAAAGAAACATATGAGGGAAAAGGTTCAGGAAATTCAGGTGAGGAAGCAGGTGTAGGTTGTTTTGGAAAGTGGGCACAGAGAGACATGTAGCTGTGCGAGTTTCGTGTGGAATGAAGCATCCAGGTGGGAGGTAAGATAGAGAGTATAAGGAAGAGCAGAGGTGGATTAGCTGTGAATCTAATGATGTTCAGCTTTGGGGACTCTCACTTAATAAAGCTGACATAGTAAGACATTTTTAAGCATCATTGCTTAAGGCTGCTATCTCTTTCCATTCTCACGTCCACTCTGTTTCTTGTCTGGTGATGCCAGTGTGACTCTGGGTATTTTGGGGATCTAACTAAAGGGAAATTGAGTCAAGGATACATTTAGTGGCCGCAGTCACCTCTGTGTATACTTAAGTTACTGCTCGCCATCTCAGTGTAGCAGTGACTTGAAGGAATAATCCTAACTCCCAGGATACCATCTCACGCAGTGGTGAGGCTAAATGGTGCAGGTGCCATGTGATGATACGAACTTTCCTAATGCACCTGGGCAATGGAAGACTGGAGGTAGTGGAGGAGAAACAAGCTTAGAAATGAATGGAACCAGAATCTAGTCTGAGGAAATTTTTTAAATTGTCAACTATAATATTTAATGCTGCATAGTCAGCTCTTAATAACATCTAATTCAATTGAAGTTCTCTCCTATTGGGAATGTTTTCAATAATGTAGCATATAAAATTATTAATGCCTCATACAATGAAATTATTTTTCATAGTGTACTGTATGCAATCAATAGAAATTATCCTGATACTGAAAAGTATATTGTGACAATTTTTTCTCATTACATTTAAAGCAGTAATTTATTAAGAAGAGATACATTTTGAATATAAGTAATGAATAGGCTATAATTTTGATAAATAATTAAATTAACAAACTGGAATGAATCATATGAATTCATTAGAAAAAGAAGTGGATACCCATTATTTTGAAATGAAATACTAACATGGACAAAAACAACATAAAACTTACACTACAACAGTACAGTGGAAACATCTAGAACAAACTGTTTAAAGATTATCGTTAATTAAAAAGTTTTAATGCCATTTACTGACTAAGAAAATTTGAACTTCCACAAAATTTGAGAGTGCACATGTGAAAAAATATGTTTTTTTCCCAAATTTGACAGTCATCTTAAACATTTACATGAAATTAGCAATAACTGTTTGGAAACTGAAAGAAACTTCTCTGAAATATCAATAATAATAAAAAACACACAGACAAGTTTTGATCCACAATGAGAGAAGAAAGTTTGGCTTATCTTTCTATTCTCTCTCCAGAAAATTATATCACAAAATTATCATATTGTTTGTCATATTATTATTATTTTATTATTGTCATATGAAGAGGCATTCAAAGCGTATGCAGGCCAAGAACTACAAGACAAAATATAAAGATACATCAGGCAGGTAACAAAAATCTTATAGTTCTGGAGTTTTTGATATTTATGATATACACCAGCTTTGTAATTTATTTTGATTTCTTTTCTCATCTAAATAAATAATCTGGTCCTCGGTTGGGGAGAGAGACCAGAGGTGCTGGGGGATTCTTTCACATGTAACAGTGGGGAGGGATAAAACATGGAAGGACAGATCCTCTGAGAAGCAAAGCAGGGGTGAGCAGGGCTATGCTCCCATAGTGATGTTTGGATACACACAGAGGCACATATGCTCCCACAGGCACAGTAAACCTCAAGGTTCTAAATGAAATATCTACAGGTAGTGCTCAGATTCTCTATTCTTGAGTTTTAATACTTTGGGAGACAATAACTGAACAGTTCAGAGCTTACTTTTTAGGTCATAGTTGTGGGATCCTAATTGAGTTCTTACATGGGTCCTCGGACAAACTGATTAGCTTTGTAAGGCATCATTTTCCATATTGGTAAAATAGGGATCATAGTGTGGTTTTCACGTCTTCTTGGCTCTCATCGTATTATCTGGGATGCTTGGTATAATCACTCAGTTGTCTCCCGTGGGAAAAGAAACAGAGAAGGTCCTGGGAGAAGTATGAAAGTTCAAAGGCAAGTAGTCTCCCTTTATCTTAGTAATATCTTAGGAAGATTTGCAGTAGGCAGACTTGAAAAAGCAAAAAAAACCAAAAAAGTATGTTTGTGTTAAAATTAAATACAGACCCAGGGCTATCAGGTTGAAAACTAGGGGTAACTTTTGAGAAAATAACTCAAAATAATGTAAAATTTGGGGACACTAGCACTAATTATAAATCAGCCATAAATTTACTAGGTAGAATGTGAAAATTAATTATTATATGATTTTTTTTTTGTCTTTTGAACATGTATTATCTCTACCTATATAGATAGTTTGGACTTTGATTTAAGGTAGGCTTGATCTTGAATTTTAACTCTATTACTCCTAGGCTTCTGTGGTTGATAGGTGATGCACAGATGTGCTTCCCATTTTCTAGAAGCTGGCAGTGGTATCAATATCTGTAAGTGAACGCTTACTATCCCAGGCACTGTGCTAAGGGCTTGTGATATTATCTCATTTAATAATTATAATAACCCTATTTGGTTGACTCTGCTATTATCACTATTTTATAGATAAGGCATTTAAGGCACAGAAAAGCCAGAAACTTGCCCAAGGTTAAAAAATAACTAACAGGTGAAAGTTAGGATTTGACTGCAGAAATTCTGATTCCAGAGCACATACTATAGATCATCTAAAATGGTCACCATTTTAGACTTGGCGGGAAAGAAAGAATATGAAGAAAACAATGTAAGAAAAGCAAGAAGACATATTATGCAGCACCTTGTGGCCTCATCCTTAAAACTCTTCATTTGTTGCAAAGGCAGAAAAGACCACTGAAGCCTGGTCTGAACTGGGGATGGCTTCATGAAGGAAGTGACTCAAACTGATGGCTGCAGGAAGAACCAGCATTTAGGTAACCAATTAAAACAACCAGATAACATGATGTGTTACCACTTGTGGAGCCAGACCTCAGTGGTGAAAAGAAACAAAACCTTGCCCTAGCAAATATTTTGACCCAAGTTAGAGAAAACCAGTAGAAGTAAGCCCAAACAAGACGCTGAAGTTTCCTCCTGCCTTAAAAGAAATGGAATGTCCTGATTCAAGTCATAAATCTTGCTAGTGAATCTCTCAAGAGTATTAGCAATAGATTATTGCATGTGCGTATTTAAGGGACAAATGACTATTTCTCCCTCAATAGAAAGTCATTTCAAAATCATACAGTAAGCAACAGAAGAATCTGAGTCAGTTTGTGCCAAATCAAACTTCAAGGACTGTCTCTGCAAAGTTTACCTGGATTTTCCCTGGCAGAAAATCTGTTATTGAAATATGTGGGCCTGGTTGTACAAGAAGGAGTTAGACCAGTTCTGGGGAAATCATGACTCATGGTAATTCAGTCCTCATGTGATCTTGGCAGAGATCAAGAACGACTTTACAACAGCTGGGGAATCTGCAGGGGATACCTCTGTGAATGGTCGATGATGAACGGCCGACGGGACCATGGGGCTTTGATTTAGTTGAAAGGGTTCTAACTGACATAGTATACCTGTGAATATGGCTCTGTATTTTGGGGAATAGCAACAAATGTTTTTCATTCTTTGGTCCCAGAACATCTAGTTATATTTATTGAGTGGATAACTGAAACAAGATGACCCTGGCATCTCAAAGCATTGTTGAATTTCTGAGATTTTTTTTTTTCAAATCACAGGGCCAAACCATCACTTCGTTTTGAGCTCCTAATGAGCTGAGGATAATATTTAGCCTGACATTGATCTTTAAGTATAAAAGCTTAAATTATCTGAGTTCATGTTAACTCTGCAGTCATGCCAAGTGCTGCCAACTTCTTGAGATACCTTAGGCTCCAATGAGGAGTAATTTCGGTAGCACAGTGGCACTAAGGATGAATGGTTTTGCTTTTTAACTACATGATTGGCTCCTAAGACTAAAATTTAGAATATAGAATTGTTATTCGTATACGTCTGGCTAGTGATAGCTTCATAAAAGTGTGGTCCTTGACTCACAGAATTTTGGGACCTTAGAATTTCAAGTCCAATTTTTTCCATTGCTATTTCTCTCTACCTAGGGTGATAGTTGAAATATTTAACAACTAGGATGGCTAGACACTGACCAGTGAGAAACAAAAAAGCATTTGTTTGTTGAATGACAACACTACCTATTTCATAAAGGTAAGGGCAGATTAAATGAGGAAGCATTTGTAGTATCTAGATGATAGTAGGTACTCAGTATATACACAATACATATTTATTAATTTATTTGATTTCATCACATCACTGTATTCTTTCTCAATGTGTATTCCTATCTATTGCTGAATTTTCAGTAGATTCTCTCCCTCCCTCTGTCTCTCTCTCTTTGGGGGGATTTCAATAAACTGGTTTATGGTTTCAATAAACTGACATACAGGGCCTTCCTTGGTGGCACAGTGGTTAAGAATCCACCTGCCAATGCAGGGGACACGGGTTCGAGCCCTGGTCCAGGAACATCTCACATGCTGTGGAGCAACTAAGCCCGTGTGCCACAACTACTGAGCCTGCAAGCCACAACTACTGAAGCCTGCACACTCTAGGGCCTGTGCTCTGCAACGAGAGAAGCCACCGCAATGAGAAGTCCGCACAACGCAATGAAGAGTAGCCCCCACTAGCTGCAACTAGGGAAAGCCCTCGTGCAGCAACGAAGACACAACGCAGCCAAAAATAAAAATAAATAAAATAAATAATTAAAAAAAAACACCTGACATCCATTTGTTTAAGCTGCTACCTGTAAATACCTATAGCATAGATTTTATCACTCAGTCAACTAACGTTAAACTCTTACTCTTGGCTCTAGCATTTTCTAGACTTTGTGAAAAATAAAATAATTAGATATAGTGATGCCCAAAGTAAAACTTACATGTATAGTTGGTGTAACACTTTCTAAACTATGTACTGCAGAATATTAGTGGGTTTTCAAGGTGTTCATGGGCCAATAAATTGAAGATACTCTGGTTAAACATTTTTTTAAAATTATAGGACTTCACTGACCTTTTAATATCGCATGACTGCTGTGAAAATTTAAAGGCAACCATAAAATTATATCATGCAGTGTTTCTCAAACTGATGTGACCTCGGGACACTTATTTTTATTAGAATACTTACTCACATTTATTAGGACACTAGTATTCCACAGAACTGATTCTGTGAAATGATTTAAGGGCTGAGAATCAAAAACACCTGGGCACTCATCATTTGTCTGCCACCAAGCAACTATATGAAATTAGGCAAGTTGCTTAAACTTTTCTGTGCCTCTATTTTCCCAACTTTTAAATGGTAGTAATAAGACCAATACCACCATCATCTAACTACCATATAGAAAAGGAAGTAGGAAGACAAATGTGAAAGTAATTTTGAAAAGTCTCATCTGTATACAATTGCATACCCTCGTAAGTCAACTAGAAGAAAATAATGAAAGACAATTTATAGAATCATACTGGAAACTACTTAATTGTGTGATACTGTTGGATCATTTCCTGTGATGATCATGAATATCTTACAAACATTGCTTTTCATTAAAAATTGAAAACAATAGCTATAAATTGTCAATCAAGGATAATAATGATTCTAAATTTATCAAAGTCTGAATACAAATGACTCTGTTTTCTGCACTATTACTCTAACAACTTGATAGAAAGCCCTCGGAAGCAGATGGCTCATAGTTGCTAAATAGTTTCACATGAAATTGTACTCATGAAGAAACAAGCAGCATGATGTAATTTTTGGACTGTCTTCATAAAACAAAGTTAATGTGTTTCACTTAATTCCCAATACATGTTCAATTATAGGATTTTTTTCTATCAAAAGATATGTAATAGTTTAAAAAATTCTTTTTAGAATCATCAAATAAGACCAAAATAATTATGCATCAGTCCTTTGATATGTATGTGGAAACATGTATTGGACAAACAGTTTCAGGAGAACAGAAATTTCTCTTTTAGTATGTCACAGGGAAAGTGGTTATCTTTGTTTTCATGGGTTGAATGATTCCCAAAGACATTACTGGTGTTTTGACTTGGGTTTTTAATTGTCTTTGTGGTTTTCATAGACTGCTGTCACAGCCAACAAGGAAAACCAGTATAAGGATGGTGTACTGTCCCCCAAAAAGTGCAAAAAAGGAAAGGACACAAAGAAGGCTAATGGGAAGGGTCAGGGATACTCAGTGACTAAAATGAACGTGATGAGAGTTGGCAATTCAGCCTTGTCCTTCTCTGTGCTACAAAAGGCAATGTTAGTCTGTGAGAAGAAGTCGGAATGCTGCATTCAGGTTTAAGATGTGTTAGATAAGAACCTTTGCTTTCTCACTTTCAAGCTGTATGATTTGGGGGCAAGTTACATGGTGCTTAAACCCTAGTTTTCTCTCCTGTATTATGGGGATATTATTATTTACCTCAGAGGTTGAAAGAAGTGTTCAATAAAAAAACCAAATCTATAACAGTGACTGGTGTACAGTAGGCACTCAATATGCATTTCAGAACATGAGTTGTGAAGAGAAACCCTTTCACCAAATGATGGTAGCAATATTCCCATTATTTCTAACAGTCACTTTATATGTACCATTTTAATGAGAAACCAGCCCCTTTGAAGTCCCTGGGAACAACAGAAAAAGAATATAGGAGAGCAGTGCTTACTATGGATACTCCAAACACTTCCCTTGCACATATGGGACCTTCAGATTGGATCTGGAAACTCTCTGTGAGGTTCTACCTTTGGAGACCACCCAGAAGCTCCAGCTGGAGCACACTGTGGCTCATTTTCCCTGGATTAGGAGCCAAAAGGAACCTATTACACATCTGCTCTGCTCTCTGTCCTGAATACCCAGTCTCTTTATAGTATAGCTCTAAGAAATGGACCCAAAGTCTGAGCCACATGTTTTGAAGATTATCTTTGTGAGCTTTCTCCTGACTCTAGTCAGGGATTCCTGGCCCTCTTAATTGTATCTGAATCACTTTCTTAAATTCTGTTTACAAGCAATGTCTCCTGAAATATTTTTCATTAAATTGACCAACCCAGAAATTAATATGTGCTTTCATGGTGTGAAAAGAATTCTCCAAATCTTTGCTATTTGACACATTAAAGATTCTACCCTTTGACACAGGTTTGTATTCAGTAAACTGCTATTCCACTGGTTTATTGAAGACAGTAACACCTCAGAGATAACAGTCAGATGGTAGTCTCATGCAATGATTCACATTCAGACGACTATGAAGTGCTACAGATCTGAGTTCAAATTGCAGATTCACTAGTTACTATTTCTATGATACTGAACAAGACACTTGACTTCTCTCAATGTCACTTTTCTTTTTTTTAAGTTTTTGGCTGCACCCCATGGCATGTGGGATCTTAGTTCCCTGACCAGGGATCGAACCCATGCCTCCTGCATTGGAAGGCAGAGTCTTAACCACTGGACCATTGGGGAAGTCCCAATGTCACTTTCCTAATCAATAACATGAAGATAATAGTGTCTGTCATAGGACTGTTGTGAAATTTAAATGAGAAAATACAGAGAGTGTAAAGCATAATGCCTTGGTCATAGTTAGTCTTCAATCCCTGTTACCTATTCTTATAATAATTATATTTTTATTTGCCTGTCACATCAGTAAAACAAAGGATGTTGCAGCCACCAAGCCATCACATTACAGCCGCCCAGGCAGTGAACCCTGAAAGAACTCAGGATGGAGACAAACAAGCTGCTCACTGCCAAGCCTTCAGCCACTGCAGTCACTGCCAACTGTGTACCTTGAGGGGATTCAGGATGGGGAGAAGCAGGATATGGCCCCAGAGAGCTGAGGTGCATTTCAAAGGAATGATTTCAGTGAACCCAGTCTCTTGCATCTTCCCACACATAGAAAAGCACTAAATTCCTTAACTTGAGGTATCTGGTTTTCTTTAATTAACAGTAACCTTTTGATGTTCAGACTACCTGGTCTTTGTTGCAAAAACTCCTGTATTTACTAGATCCCCCCACCCCCACCCCTTGCCTCTTTGGAGCAGTCTCTCAGAGTTATCTGAGATGCTATGTCCCAGGCTTGAAGTCCTCAGAATGTCCACCGAATAAAACATAATTCTCAAAAAGAAAATTATATTTTTATTAAAAATAAAACATAGGGAGATAGTCAAATGTAACGTTGCTTTTTGATAAATTGAATTAGGGAAAGAAGAAGGTGCAGTTTAAACTAGAAAGCAACTAATGAAGAATTTATTTTGGGAAAACAGATTCAGTTTTGGAAAAGAATTCAGAAGATGCAAATTAGTATATAATGGGAAGTAGCCAGCTATTTCCCCAAAGAGTTTTCTACTTTTCCTTTGTATCGTCAATATATGAAAAAAAAATTTCTAAGTAGAGGATAGTTCTTTAACTCAGCTACTAGATGTATTTTGCTAACCAAATTATATCAAAGATAGTTTAGATTTGCATTTTGTTGTAGTTTTTAGGTTAAGAATGACTTCAGTGACTTTTTAGAATCCTTTTTTCTTGCATTTATGTACAAGATTTTTAAAAAATTATTTGTTATTTCTTATGACTAAAGAAAATTATACTTTCTACTGGTGAAATGTGGGAAGTGAAATGAGGTGGCTATTTTACTTTTTCTAGATTTATTGAATTTGTTAACATAATCAGAAAATCTTTAACTCAGTTTCTTATTTAGTAGATTTCTTTCAAAATATGAGGAGTCTGAAGTTAAATTTTGGTCTAGTGCTAAACTGAAAATACCTGTTAGTGCAGCTGAAATGCCACTTTTATAAACTTTTGTTCTTTATTGCAACTGAAAATGACAAATTCAATAAAACTTGTTAGATTCTCTCATAGTTTCTTTCTTCAAACCCCACCATTATTTAACTAAATGTAAAAGTTCATAAATAACAATATAATACTTTCAAGTTTTCCATGGTTAAGCTACACTGTAGATACATGATCCCATAATCACAATTCCTGAATCTCTAATTATATAATGGCTATGGTTAGTGGAATGGAGACTAAAACAATTTTTTACAATACAGTTTAGAAATAGAATGATTTCATAGATATTTAGTGTTGCAATATATCCAAGGATAAAGAAAGCAATTTGCATATTATGTACTGAAAATAAGACCTTATCTAATATATTCGGATTACTGGAAATTAATTTTTCTGTACCTAATTTGCTTTAATCTTCCAGTTTGCTGTATTTAGATACAGAGACAATTAAGTTTCTAATTTTGCTGAAACTGCTCTTGTGTGACAATCACAGTCACCTCAGACCAACTTAGACCAATGTTAAATCCATAGGCTTTAGTTTAGCTTTGTTTTAATTAATTAATTAATTAATTTATTTTTGGCTGCGTCGGGTCTTCATTGCTGTGCACGGTCTTTCTCTAGTTGTGGCGAGCGGGGGCTACTCTTCGTTGCGGTGCGTGGGTTTTTCATTGTGGTGGCTTCTCTTGTTGTGGAGCACGGGCTCTAGGCGCACGAGCTTCAGTAGTTGTGGCATGTGGGCTCAGTAGTTGTGGCTCGCTGGCTCTAGAGAACAGGCTCAGTAGTTGTGGCATGCGAGCTCAGTTGCTCCGTGGCATGTGGGATCTTCCTGGACCAGGGCTCGAACCCGTGTCCCCTGCTTTGGCAGGCGGTTTCTTAACCACTTCACCACAAATACAGTAAATCTAATTAACAAATTAGTCTCAGGGAAGATAATCATATTTAAAATAGATACGTATTTTCCAGACCAATCAGAATGTTTTCCATCTAAGGACTATTGAAAAATATTTTGAAGGCTCGTTTCCAGACATCTGTAACGTGTTTTTTGTTAAAATCTCCTAATTCTCTATGGCTATTCTCTATATTTTACAATCTTGTAAGAAATCCCTAATTTAGCAGCAGGATATTACTGGAGGTCATTTTTTTAGGGGAGCCAAAGACCTGCATTTTAAACCCAGTCTGGCACACACTCTCTCATTGACCCTGGGCAATATGACAAGTCTCTCTGGAACTTGGTTTCTTCAACCGTGAAATTAAAGACATAGTCTATAATCTCCTGTTTAGGGTACCAGTATTCATTAATAGGGCTCCAAAAATAAAGGCCTTATTTGGATCTGTTTTTTTCCCATGGATGAAATAGATGATTAATTATTTAGTTCACAGAAAGGACTCTGGGACAAACAGTATTTCTCCTTATAGTCTTAGGGACTAAAAGTTCCGTAAGGACATCAGCTGATCAAAGCATATCATTTTCTGAAAGGATTCATTAATTAATTAGAATTTTAGCAGGTATGAGTTCTCTGATTAAGCTATCTCCTCTCTTTGTCCCCTAGGATGAGTTTGGGACCCTGAAGTCCCCAATATATTTTGATGGTAAATAGAGACTCAGGATATGAGGCATTGACAGGCTGGTGACAGGCCTAGTGATGTTTGGGGAAATGGAATTTAATAAGAAATGGGATTGAAAAGAAGTGGAAATGGCAAGATAATCCAGTTCTTTCAAAATTTTGCATGCTACTAACTCTTTTCCAATCTAGGAGAAAAGTCAGCAAGGGTGCATGGTACTTTTGAGGGAAAGCCTCTGAGCAGATCAGATTAAGAAAAGTGAACTAGGAATTTTGCAAACACTAAGCTTATCTCAGCGACCTTCAAAGCAAGAAAGTTACACTTAACCTTAATTAGGTAAATTATTTGTCTCCAAAATAAAGTCACATCATTCTGTCCCTGTTTTTTATTTTCAGCCCGAGTTAATATATCTCTTTGAACTCTCTTGAATACATTTTATTTTCAAATTGCATGAAATTGTGTTGAAGAAACTTCCCACTACATGCTTTCTTCCAACTGGCTTCCTTGTAAAGCAAACAGCCTATTTTACCTTAAATGACTGTAATAGTAAATGCCTGGTTGACTTTGAAGTCCAGCCGGGTTGTATGAGAAGGTAGCAATTATCCTCCAACTGAAAAGGGGTCTTACTGTTTTCTTTTCTTAACCCTCCATGGACATAGTATTTATGAACCATTGATAGAAATCTCAAGATTATTTTCAATCTTTCTTGCTTTGCCAAACATATTCACATTATAGTATTAACCAGGCATTCTGGAATCAGGGAACTCATTAAACTTTTAGGATTTAATTCTCTCCATTTATATTTTCATTTCCTATCCATCATCTACGACTAATTTCTAAATTCACCTATAAACCAGACCGGAAAGCAAACTAAAAACTGGAGTTTCTGTTCACTGGAAAAGTTTTCCCAAGAAAATATGACTTGCCTTTAATTACTCCAGCATTGGTATTATTTAACTTTTATTGGGGAAAAAAAATCTCAGTAAGGTAAAATCCCATCATCACCCAAAAGCTGTTTTGCTTAAATACAAGTGTCAAGGTTAAATTGGTTTATTATAGTTTATTGGCTTTCCTTAATGGTTGATTTGAGTAATTCAGCAAGGATTATTTGCCCTAAATTACATTATATACGAAGTTTCTAAAATTTACCAGTTGGTTATATTCTAAGTTTCTTTTTACACATACAACAAACTCAACTAGTAATTTACACTGGAGAAAATGAATAGTAATAGACTGTTAAAGCTAAGAATAACATCCAACTGTTTAAAGGATAAAATTTTATAGAAAGCAATTTATATTAAGTTTATAAAAGGCAATTTCAAAACTCTATTATAAAATAATTCCATTTTTGTAAATAACATACATACAAAACATTTGAATAATAAGATTAGAGTGGTTTTAATTTTGGTTTTGTATTCTAAAATGTCCGCATTACAAATGCATCAGTTTTGCAGTAAAATAATTTAAATTTTCTTTTAAAACCTAAGTAAGGTCATTACAATTGTTGTGAATTTTTTCAGCTATTTCATATTTCATTATATATAGTATAGTCTTAAATAAATTAAGCAAATAGATCAAGGAGCAAAAATAGTAATTTATACATATAAACCAAAATAGTATTTATTATTTCTGTAACTTCCTAAAATGCACCATTGCATTTATTTCTCTATATTTTTTTCTTACACTTTAAACATTTCAAATTCTTCACGCGTATGTTTGACATCAATACCTTTATCACCACCAGGAAAGGCTAAATGATCAACAGTGCTGGTCTTTTGACTATGTGAATGATGTTTCCCCTTAGACTTTTATTTAGATGAATTAAGTTGTAGCTCTACATAAGTTTGGCCAAATGTTTTCCCCACTGATCATGATCAAGATGGCTATCCCCACAGGTATGTGTCATAGGGAAACAATCTTCTCAGAACAGATCTTTCTTCTACTGATGAAGCTTTAATCAAGTCATTGTCATTTCATGTACTTGTATCTCACGAAATTCTTGTGTCAACTAACTTGGGTTTCATACTTCTTTTCAAAAGAGTGTTGCATTTGAATTTCAATGAAAATTTATTCCTTTTTTTAAAAAAAAACATGTTTTATTTGGAAATAATTTCAAACTTGTAGAAATGTTTCAAGAATAAAAATAGTACCTTGAATATCCAAATGCCCCTTACCTAAATTCACCTATGTTAACATTTTGCCCCATTTGCTTTATCATTTTCTCTCTCTTTTCCCCCATATGAGCCTAGGTTGCATGTGTCATATCCATTTACTCTTACATACTTTAGTGTATATATCATAAGGATAAAAATAATCCCTTACATAGCCACAGAATAGTTATCAACTTCAGTAAATTTAACTTTGATATACTGCTTTTTTATCTATAGTATGAATTTCAATTTTGTTAATTAGCTCAAAAATGATCTTCATACACACTGATTTATGGTATCTCAATGTTAGGACACTGACCCTCATTCATTGAGGAAAATTATCATAAATACAATCAGACGAAACTTTCCATGATATCTACAATGAAGATGTTGTCCACTGTATTTTAAGGTGTTTCCTTTATGAGGATCCATAGCAGAAACTTGAGTCGAGTCTTACCACCAGAAATAGATGTGTGCCTCTTGAATACCCATGGTCATTGAGCATGCTTTCATGTTTACCTTGGCTATCAAGAAATCTAAAGCCAGAATTAGGTGGCAATTCTTCAAGAATGCATGGTGGGGGGGCAAAGTCAAGATGGCCTACTAGAAGGAAGCAGAATTCGCATCTCCTCATGACTATGTCACCTACCAGGCACCGGTGGGGGACCATGGACAAGGGGATGGGAGGAACCCCCAGTGACTGGGTAGGATGTGGGGCATGGAGGGAGTGAAGGGGAGGAGAAGTGGAGGCGGGAAAGGACTGGCACCCCTGAGGGGAGGCTGAGGGAAGGGAAAGGATCCCACACCCAAAGCGGGAACTCAGGGAACCATTGGGAGGGCAGAGAATCAAAAGGGAGTGTGGCCAGGTTTCCCCTGCCCACTTGGACCCCCAGGAACCTGTTGAGATCCCGGGCCTGACCCTCTGCCCACCTAGGTCCCTCCAGCTGCGTGGGTCCTGAGGGAGTGCAAGGGAGGGAAGGGGGAGCAAAAGTAAAAGCCAGACCTCCAGAACAGGCACCCCTGAGGGGGGGTGGCTAAGGGAGGGAAGGAGTTCCTACTCTCAGTGGGACACACCCACAGTTAGGGGTCCAATGGCAACAGGGGAGACCGTGGGGGAGATGGTGGGGGAGTGGTGGGGAGGAACGTAAGGGAAAAAGGCCAGTGCTTTTCCTCTCCACTTAGGCACCGGGGAGCCTGCTGGGCTCTTGGGCCTAACCCTCTGCCCTTGGAGCCTCCGTCCTGTTGTGCAGAGCCCAAGCCCCACCCCTATACCCCACCCAGAGCCCTACCTCTACATTCGGAGACCCCCTCTGTGACCCCCTCCAATAAAATGGGCCTAAACCCCACCCACACACCCTCACTCAGGGCCCTACCTCCAGTCACTGGAACTCCACATTCCAGAGGCCCTCCTTTCGATGTGCTGCCTTTCCCCTTCCACGCAGGTCCTAAGCAGAGGCTGTGCCCCATGCTCGAATGTCACCCCCCACCCAAATAGCCAAAACAATCTTGAGAATGAAAAACGGACTGGAGGAATCAGGCTCCTGGACTTCAGACTATACTAAAAAACTACAGTAATCAAGACAGTATGGTACTGGCACAAAAACAGAAATATAGATCAATGGAACAGGATAGAAAGCCCAGAGATAAACCCACACACACAAGGTCACCTTATCTTTGATAAAGGAGGCAAGAATATACAATGGAGAAAAGACAGCCTCTTCAATAAGTGGTGCTGGGAAAACTGGACAGCTACATGTAAAAGAATGAAATTAGAACACTCCCTAACACCATACACAAAAATAAACTCAAAATGGATTAAAGACCTAAATGTAAGGCCAGACACCATCAAACTCTTAGAGGAAAACATAGGCAGAGCACGCTATGACATAAATCACAGCAAGATTCTTTTTGACCCACCTCCTAGAGAAATGGGAAAAAAATAAACAAATGGGACCTAATGAAACTTAAAAGCTTTTGCACAGCAAAGGAAACCATAAACAAGATGAAAAGACAATCCTCAGAAAGGGAGAAAATATTTATAAATGAAGCAACTGACAAAGGATTAATCTCCAAAATTTACAAGCAGCTCATGCAGCTCAATATCAAAAAAAAACCAACAATGCAATCCAAAAATTGGGCAGAAGACCTTAATAGACATTTCTCCTAAGAAGATATACAGATTGCCAACAAACACATGAAAGGATGCTCAACATCACTAATCATTAGAGAAATGCAAATCAAAACTACAATGAGTTGTCACCTCACACCAGTCAGAATGTCCATCATCAAAATATCTACAAACAATGAATGCTGGAGAGGGTGTGGAGAAAAGGGAACCCTCTTACACTATTGGTGGGAATGTAAATTGATTCAGCCACTATGGAGAACAGTATGGAGGCTCCTTAAAAAACTAAAAATAGAACTACCAAACGATCCAGCAATCCCATTATTGGGCATATACCCTGAGAAAACCATAATTCAAAGAGAGTCACATGCCACAATGTTCACTGCAGCTCTATTTGCATTAGCCAGGACATGGAAGCAACCTAAGTGTCCACTGAGAGATGAATGGATAAAGAAGATGTGGCACATATATACAATGGAATATTACTCAGCCATAAAAAGAGATGAAATTGAATTATTTGTAGTGAAGTGGTTGGACCTGGAGACCATCATACAGAATGAAATAAGTCAAAAGGAGAAAAACAAATACCGTATGCTAACACATATATATGGAATCTAAAAAAAAACCAAAATGGTTCTGATGAACCTAGGGGCAGGACAGGAATAAAGATGCAGATGTAGAAAATGGACTTGAGGACACGGGGAGGGGGAAGAGTAAGCTGGGACAAAGTAAGAAAGTGGCATGGACATATATACACTACCAAATGTAAAATAGATAGTTAGTGGGAAGCAGCTGCATAGCACAGGGAGATCAGCTTGGTGCTTTGTGTCCACCTAGAGGGGTGGGATAGGGAGGGTAGGAGGGGGACACAAGAGGGAGGAGATATGGAGATATATGTACATGTTTAGCTGATTCACTTTGTTATACAGCGGCAACTAACACACCATTGTAAAGCAATTATATTCCAATAAAGATGTTAAAAATAAAAGAAAATAAAAAAGTAAAATAAAAGAAAAGAAAGAAAAAAAAGCCTGCTTTAATTCCTTCCAGATCAAAGGCCAGGGATAAATAACCAAATAAATGGAATGAACACATATATACATTCATACATACATCCATAATGGACAAAAAAATCATATATATCTATATAGATATAGGTATAGATATAGATATAGATATATAATGTTGTAATTAAAGACAAATAAAATGCCTCTAACCATATGTTTGTTGGTAGCATCTCCTCACATGCCCCTTTTTCTCACCCAGCTTCTTATATTTTCATCAGAGAATCAGGCACTGAAATCACATCCTCTCAGAAGGCTATCCCTCTGATCCTCTTACCAATCTCAGAATTCCTAGCAATCTATGCAGAGTCTAATCATGGCAAAGCATGGTAGATCATTGCCAACTTCACCAAGACACGTACAGGTGACACTTAGAAGTAAAGACATATCAAATACCCTGGACAGCTTGATAGTAAAGAAGGTTTTGTAGCTTTCATGCTGCTAGATTTAATCCATTTTCATATTCCAGACCCCTTTTGGTTCCTGGCATCATTCATATCCTAAGCTGCTCCACGAAGGCTGAAGTCACACATGTGAGCCAACTTCAGGAACAGGAGAAGGCTTTCAGTCTTCCATAACAATGGCTTTTGTTCTCCTTTTTTATTTTGAAAACCTTTTTGGTCAAAACCCTAAATGGAGCTGATTCAATTCAGAACACTTTGGCAGTAAAAAACCAGAGACTGCTGGGTCGGACATAAAAATGTGATATTTAGAGAACATTTTCTTGAGATTTCTTTTTTTAAAAACTCATCTTCTTACAAGTCAGGGTGTTGTTTCATGTGTGGGAAGCCCCATGCCAACCTATACCGAGTTGTCTCTAATGGGCAGCACAGGGGCTTTGAATGGTTTCATTGATCCCTCACTTGGAAATGTATTTGATAGTTTAGAAAATACAGCCACACTCATGACCTTGCCTGATCTTCACAGTAACCCAGTGAGATAATCACAACATGGATTATGATGTTTATTTTATAGATGAGGAAATTGTGGCCCAGTGAGTTTAAAGCTGTCCAAGATCAGAAAAAATCTGCCTGCGTTCTATTTGTTCTATTGCAAACCCCAAACCAAACTTACCACTTACCCATTTCACTGGTGGCATACCCATGCTTTCAGTCTTCCAGGATAAATAGCTTAGATTACGCGTCAACTTTTCCTTCTCTGGAATTTTCTACACTCTGTGAAGAAGCCAAGCTCTGCTGTCTTTGGTCCGAAATGTCCCTGCCATCTGTTCCTTCCTTCTGTCACTTCATCACCCTCTGACTGCTATTGCTGTGTTACTGTGGACCTAAATTCTAGTAACCATTTTCCAACTGGTCAGCCTGCTACCAGCTTCTTTCTGATTCTAATACAAATCTGTTACCAGAGTGCCCTGTCTCTCTAACGTATATAAACAATCATGATCCTTCCTGCTTTAGAATCTACAGTAGATTTTTACTGCAAGTGAAAAGTTCAGATTGCTCAAGCTGTGAAGCAGAGACCTCAACGGTATTACCAACTTCATTTATAATTTTATTTTCTACTACAATATGCACTCCCAACCTGTAACTTGTATTACAGCTGTCGACTGAAAAAAAATGCACAACCTAAAAGTTGAGAATTATATTTTATTCAGTGGACATACTGAGGACTTAAGCCTGGGACACAGCCTCTCAGATAGCTCTGAGGGACTGTTCCAATGAGGTAAGGGAGGGGCCAGAATATGTAGTTTTTTGCACAATAAACAAACAAACAAAAAACCCCAGGTAGTTGGAACATCAAAACATTACTGTTAATTAAAGAAAACCAGACATCTCCAGTTAATGAATTTAGCCCTCTTCTGTGTATGGAAAGATGCAAGAATCTAGACTTACTGAAATCATTCCTTTGATATACACCTTAACTATCTAGGGACAATATCCTGTTTTTCTCCATCCTGAATCCCCACAGCGTGCATAGCTGGGGGTGGTGCAGTGGCTGCTGGCTTGATGGTCACAACATCCTTTGTTCAATGATATGGTAAGCGGCTTTCTTCATGCACGCAACCACCATGTTCTACTTGCTATTCTCCAAAAGCACTATTCATTCTTCAGCTTCTGGGTCTTTACTCAAGCTACTCACGCCATTCTCAAAACTCATCCTTAAGAATTTAGCTCAAACATTCCTCCTGCATGAAAAGCTCTTTTACTTCTCCAGCTGGAATTCATCTCCTTCTTCCACATACTCCTATGACTTTTGGTTCAACTTCTATTCTAACATACTGGAATCCAATCTTTTAATACTTATTTCTGTGTGTCTGTCTTCTATACCAGACTCTAAATTCTGCAAGGGCAAGGGTCAATTCTTTTCTCTTTGTCATTCCCTACATCTATTTCATTAGATTTCTATTTCATCTATTACATTAGTAAGCATCCAATCAATGTTTGCCAAGTTAAATTACTTGAGGTCCTCAGGACTTTGGGTTAAGGTATTATCTCCATTTTTATTAAAATGAGGATGTCACCTGAACGTAGCAACACATTGACCAAGTACATCCATTTTTCTCTAACTATGGTTAAGGTATCAGAACAACAAAAGGCAGAGCAATGTTCTTTTTTTATTGAGTTATAGTTGACTTAAAAATATAATATTAGTTTCAGGCATACAACAAAATGATTTGATATTTTTATAGATTATACTCCATATAAAGTTATTATAAAACATTGCCTATATTCCTTGTGCTGTATATTACATCCTTATAACTTATTTATTTTATACTTAGTAGTTTGTACCTCTTAATCCCTTTCACCTAACTTGCCCCTCCCTCTGCCCCCTCTCTCCACCAGTAACCACTCATTTGTTCTCAATGTTCTGAGAGGCTGGGGGAGGAAAGAGGTAAATTAGGAATAGGAAGGTTTTGTACCCATAGTAGTTTTGCATAGGTCAGTATGAAGGAAGATGGCTACTAAAGGGATACACAAGCTTACAGGGAAAACCTGATGGGCAGTAAAAGGGTAGAAGGTAAGGAAAGAAGGAAGCTAGAATTTTAGTAAGTGCCAATCCTGCACCCAGAGACTTCAGCATAGGTTTATCTTTAACCCTCCCTCACACTAGCCACAAAAAAATCTTCTTATGCCAACTATTAACTTATTTAAAAATACACAGATTGAGACTCAAAGAGGTTTAGTGAATTCGAACCCACATACATCTGATTCTAAAGCCTATTGTGTTCTCTGCCATGTTGACTTGGATAAGATGGATGTTTGGGGGGTACAGAGGGGATTAATAGAGGTGCTAAAAAAGATACAAATGGGAGATGAATGATCAGATGTTAATGGGAAATTTCTATTTTATGATTTTGCCTCTGGTTTACTTTTTTGAAGAACAAAGGGAAATATATTCTGACAGGAAAAATAGACTTCAAATCAGATTTCAAGCTCATGTCTCATTTAGCCTCTGCCCTTCTCATTTCCAGTTGTACATTCTGCAGCTTGTCCTGCATCTGGGGAAAAAGCGGGGAGATGGACATAGGGAGAGAGCTGGTTTTTTATATAATCTCTTTTATGGAATGAAGTATGGTATGAAAGCTGGTCTTGCATTTTTTAGACCATAAATCAGAGTGGGGCATGCTGTCTTGGCAAAAACCAGTAGCAATGTGCTAAGTGTTTATTGCCAAAAGCAATAGCATCGTGACAGCAGATAATTATGAACAGTACTAGAGAGCAGTACTGGGAAGAGATAGCTCAGAGAAGAAGGGAGCGGGGGCTCTGACCGAAACCAGTCTGATTCCCAAACCCTTGCTTCCGATCCACACTTAAGCTCAATACACTTCTTTTCCTTAAAGAGCAAGGGGTTTGTCTGGAGTGAAAGAAACCCTTGAGAACCATCTGGAACCAGGAATGAAATGATGATCAAGGGTGATCAGCAGGGTTTGTGGTTGTTGTTGTTTTTTCATGCTAAGCCCAAAGCACCTTTATGCCCCCAGACCTGTAAGAAGGGTTGGTATTCCATATGGGCTCCTGAGTGCCCTGTTATTTAGGATCTTTCATCCAATTTTCGCTCGTGATTTTCAGTGGACACATTTTATGAGGTGCGATAGCTGGATCTTTCTGTCACTTTCTCTTGTCTGGAGTCGACTTATGAATGAGGGCAATTCAACCTCCACAGCATGGTTGGGAGGAAAAAAAATAAATCTAATGAATTCAGGCTGTGAGGGAAAACCCTGCTCTGGGTCTGTCTTTCATGGGGAAGGAAGAAGAAAGGAGGCAGTCAGGCTGTTACCTGGCAGTGTCTGGAAGCAGGGTGTCGTCTGGACGTAGGGTTTCCTGCTGGAATGAAAGAGGCCCTCTGTTACGTAAGCCCTGGCTGGCCTTGCTCTGTAGGCAAAGACACTGTCTGAAGGCCACACCCCAGTCCTGCTTTGAGGAGCCTTTGCCCTGGCACTTCAAGACTTTGTTCATCTCAACAAAACACTCCTGTTTATAAGGTTTTGTTTTATCTGAACCTGTGCGCTTCTGTGAGCAAATTTCTCCAAGAGTTAATGAGGCATAGCTACTATAAGAATATTGTGTTGACTTAGCCTCATCAGGGGTTTCACTCTTATAGCAAGTGAGCGGTCTGCATAAATCATGACTAACCATTTGATCTTCAGGAAAAAAAAAATTATTCAGGGAGGATCAAAATCTTTCTTTAAAAGCAATACCTATTTCCTTGTTATTACACTTTTGACTGTAACACTACACTTTCCTTGATGACCTGAGATCATAGTTAAATGTATCGATTTATTGATTTATTGCATGGTGTGATATGATTTGTTTAGGCAGAGGTGGGAGGCAAAATATTTAGCAGTGGTACATAGTGGAACTAACCAATTAGAATAGGTGCTGGCCATGAATAACCCATGTGGTCTAATTAGTGAGCCCTGTTCTTAGGGGGTCAGTGCCCTCAAACTAAGTACCCCTAGCCAACTGGCTTTTATCAAGTATCTACTTTATTTATTTATTTTTTGGCTAATTTAATCCTCAAATGACATGATATAGGTAAAATCGTTTACATTTTACTTAGGAAAAAGGGTTCAGAAAGTCCAAGCAACTTGCTTAACATCACACCACAAGTAAGAGGCAAAGCCAACATTTGAATACTGCTTATTTGTCTGACATCAATGTCATCTACAACAGACCATCTCATTCATTCCTCTTGTCCCTAATTGTCTTACTCATGCCTCTTGTCTGCTATAGAGAAACTACACAGTCAAGCTTATTAAAATGCTAGTCTCAGCTGAGCACCGCATAGTCCTCTCTCCTCTGTTATTTCAGTAAACAATTTATTGAATGCCTACAGTGTGCCAAGCACAGAAAAATCAAATGGTCCGTACAATGAACAAGCGATGCCAAATGTGAGCCAAATGTGAGTGATGCAGCCTCTCCTATGAAGCAGAATTGTTGTCCTTCGGCCTAACGGAGACCCTTTAGATTTTATTTCCAATTTTGTGTTTGGTGGATGAGAGAGTTGGGAAGCTAACTTTGGATAAGCAGGTTATTGATTCCTGCCCACGTGCCTGATTCCCTTCAACCTAAAACACTCAGTTAAGTAGAATGTGCTGGACTTCCCTTGTGGTGCAGTGGTTAAGAATACGCCTGTCAATGCAGGGGAAACAGGTTCGAGCCCTGGTCCAGGAAGATCCCACATGCCATGGAGCAACTAAGCCCGTGCGCCACAACTACTGAGCCTGCACTCTAGAGCCCGCAAGCCACAACTACTGAAGCCTGTGTGCCACAACTACTGAAGCCTGCACGCCTAGAGCCTGTGCTCTGCAACAAGAGAAGCCACTGCAATGAGAAGCCCTCGCACCGCAACGAAGTGTAGCCCCCGCTCATCGCAACTAGAGAAAGCCCACACACAGCAATGGAAGACCCAAAGCAGCCAAAAATAAATAAATAAATAAATAAATTTATTTGTTTAAAAAAAAAAAAAGAATAATGTGCTGAGCAATCCATATCCATTGGTACCAGTACAGGTGAGAGGAAAATCTCTTTCTTGGTCTTAATTCATTTCGTGTATATTTATTGAGTGCTTACTATGCGTCAGACCCTCTTATGGGAACCAGTCTTAATGTTTGTTTCGGGTTTAACCATGTTACTCAATCACTGTTCTATTTGAAGCAGCACTTGTACTTTCGTATTTCATATGCCTGCTTGAAGACTTTTCCCCAGTTATAGCCAAGAGCAACATGAAGTCTTTGAAACAGAGTTTACAGCCTTGTTTTTCTATTACTAATACAGAATGCTGTTCTCATCATAGGTCTGATTTGAATATTGACGTGGTGACACTTTGGAATGTTTTCTCAGAGTGCCATCAGTGAAAAGGAAGCAACAATGACAAAAAAGCACAAAGTGTTCAGAACAAGTAGATTCTTTCCAGAAAAGTCTACATAAAGGAATTCACTTCCTTCAGTGCTCTAAAAAGCAAGTATTTGGCATCATAGGACAGGTCTTGGTATTTTTTGGAAAAAAAAATATTATTGGGGAAACCTGGGAAGAATGTGAGGCTGACCCCTTACCCCTCCTCTTAACTCTTCAGTGGGTCCTCAGCATCTTTTGGGTAGACACAATCTCCTTAGCATGGCATACAAGGCCTTTACGATTCAATAACTCTTCTTTCAGAGTCAGTTCAAGAATCACCTCTTCCGAGAAAACTTTCTGGATATCCCTGTCTTAATAAAACTTGCTGGTCGTTCTTTGTCTTCTTACTTTATTATTCAATAACATGTATCATGCTGAATTTCAGTATTGATTCAGCATTTAGGCTCCACAGTCAGATTGTCTGGGATTGAAACCTGACTTCCACACTTAATTGCCTGACTTTCAGCAAATTTCTTAACATCTTTGAATGTTTGGCTCAAAGATGTTAAGAGATTTCTCTATTCTTATGCAGTTTCCTTATCAGTAGAATGGAATAATAATAATAATAATAGTATCTTTCTAACAGGTTTATTATGAGGATTAAATGAAATAATAGGGATAAAGTGGCTAGCATAGTACTTGACATATAGATCACAACAAATCTTACACCTTACTATTATTGCATGCCTATTTTTCATACTAGACAGTGAACTCAAGTGCAAAATCTGTGTCATTTATATTTAGTGTCTGATGATGTTTTTATTTAATTCATGGATAAAAGCTTCATAGGATAGGGTATGATTCATTATGGGCTATGTTAGAAAAACACTAAACAATAACAAAATAAGAAAAAACAATACAAGTTCATATCTTGGTTCTGTAAAATTTCAAACACATCTGTCTGATCATCAGGTATCTCTCCTCAAAACTGTAATACAGAAACCCAGGATGCTTCCATCATGTGGCTCTCCCATCTACAACACATGGCTTCCAATATCTTTATGCCCATCTGCTTCAAACAGCAAAAGGGGAAAAAGGCAGGAGAAAGCACACTTTCTTCTTGATCACCTTGCCCCAGAAATAAAATACCTCACTTCTGCTGACATTCCACTATAAAAACCATTCTTGGTCCCACAACTTTATGCCATTGGATAGGTGGGCAATTAGCCATTTCTAATAGGTCTTAAAGAGTATTTTAGAATTTGATGGGTAAAATATGACAGGGAAGGGTGTTCCAGGGTAAAGATGAGTGATGAAAGAAGGAAAGTTTAGGATTAGAGAAACAACATTTCACATTTCAACAGAAATACAGGATACCTGCTAGAGAGTACAGGAGATAAGAGTGGGAGGTTGGACTCAGTATGCACACTTCATTATGAATGTTTGCTTGGCATCACACTCAGCCTGGGACTCCATATTCCAAAGCGTGGCTTCCCATACTGACTTCAACTCCAATATGAAATTAGAAAGTGTGAAAATGCCTGAGCTAATTGTGACCATTTTAAGCAGGGTTGCCAGATTTTGCAAATAAAAATATAGGACACCCAATGAAATTTGAATTTCAGATTTAAAAAAAACCCTGTTTTAGAAGTATAAGTGAGTCTCATAAAATATTTGGGGCATGTTTATACTAAAAATATTTGCTGCTTATCTAAAATTCAAATTTAACTGGGCATCCTGTATGTTATCTGACAACTCTAAGTTTAAGGACAAGAAAAGATGTCTAAAATATTTTCCTCTTGGTTGGAATTATAATTCTCTGTACTTTAGAAAAATATTTTCGGGATTATCTCTTTCCCAGTCTTACTTTATCTTTTTTGTTCTTTACCAAAATATCATCTTCTGCTAACAATCACTCTTTCAAGTTGCCTTGAAAGGTAAGAAAGAGAGATGCATTATGAGGAATCATTGTTGGTTCTAAGGGTAATCAGCCCATTAAATAAGACTGAAAATAAGGACTACAAATTCTATGGACAGTTATTTTCTATAGCATCTGCCCTTTTAAGAGCTGGGGCTGAATGCTGGTCACAAAGCTATAGTTCATTGGCTAGATCATCACCACGGCTATAGTCCATCAAATAGATCAATTTGTTAATGATGCAAACAATTTTCCTGGGAAGGTTCTGATTTTCTCCCAGACCAGGCTGTACCTCGAATACAAGTCAGTTATCTTGTAAATATAAAGTGAGAGTAAAACAGTAGTACAGTAAGAGTAACTAACAGTAGTAGCATCTTTACTGATCACTTGCTATAAGACAGCTTCTTACACAATTATTTCATATGAATTATCTCATTTCATCTGAATAAGATAAACTTTGTAACAGAGAGGTTAACTAACTTACTCAAGTCTAAACAACTAGTAAATGAAAAAGCCCGGGTCAGGGGTTAAGGATTGATGTTAGCTAGCAGGTAGTAGTATCTCCCCACTGGAACAATGACTTAAAGCATCAACTCTTCCATATTGAAGCACAGTCTTGGAGTGAGTCAATTGACTCAGGTTCAAATATTGCCTTGTCACTTCCTAACTGGTAGTTTGGTAGCCTGTTTAATATTTCAGTACTTTAGTTTGACCTATAAAAGGAAATTAGGATAGCTACTTTTTAGGGTTATAGTTTAAAAGAGAGTTATTTTTATGCAAATAACTTGACATAACATAGACTCTCAATAAGTGGTAATCGATATTGTTATTATGAATATATACTTTCATCCAAACTGGTTTGCACAGATTTTTCTTATCTTATAGAAGTAAGGTCCTGATGTTCACATGTAGATAAAATAGAAAAAACAACTCTCTACGATTTCTCTCTTACTCTTCTATTACTGCAATAGATTGTATGTGTTTTAAACAAATATAGATTTATAGCAACAGATATCACTGTGAAAACTAAGAAATAAAGGAAACAAAGAGCTAAGCACTTTTCAATGCTTGTTTGTTCACAAACGTCATTATATCCTTTAATTTTGTTTTCTAATGGAACGACTATGTCTATTTTCCCTCATAATGATTTAGGTACTTTTTACTACCAAATAAATTAAAACAGGAATGCCATTTTTGATGAAAAATATGTGAATATTGATTGGAAAAGAAAACACCAAATGCTAAATGCTAAAAACAGTCCCTGTTTTTCCACTTCTAGAGAATTAAACACAGTCTTTTTTATCTTCCCCACAACAATTTCAGTGTTGATACATGAGAAATTTAGTAAATGTTTGCTCAATTAATGGTTACCATAACTAGATAATTAATATATGGCATTTATTTCCCATTTTTTTCATAACCATGATACATACATGACCATGCAAGCTCATAGATCCCTTATTGGGAGTTGAGCTGGACTCCGTATAAGATTAGATTGTCCCTGCATTCCCAAAACTGAATATCTAAAACTCTTCCAACTGACTTAACAATCCTTAGTCAACCAATTGGCTCTGATGTTGGATATTAAAAAGCAGCCATCATGAGTAGGATATTGTTGATATTTTTTCAGGGATAGAGCTCCTGGAGCGTATGGCAGATTATATTTTCAAAGATGACCATCCCATACACCTGTTTTACAATGCGACATTGATAGACCTCCAAGAAGGGGCAGGGTTTATGCCCTCTCCTGACCCTTTGAAACTGAATGAACCATTGTAAGTGCCTCAGCCAATAGTGCATACCATAAGTGACATTATGTCCTCCCCTCCTGGCTCTGTCTCTCTTTGGACATGCACCTTCAGAACATTGTCAACATGTAAAAAGTCCAGCTACCCTCAAGCCCCCATACTCGAGAGAGCATGTGAAGAGGTCACCTAGAAAGGTGCCCAAGGAGCCCCAGCTGTGCTAGCCTCCAATCCTCCCAGGTCAGGTAACAAAACATGTGAGCGAAGAAGCCCTCAGTCTGATTCCAGTCCCGGCCACTGTTTCATTACACACTCATTAGGGGCCCCCAAGTCAGGAGGCACATATGGGCTGCTTCTGGATTCCTGACCCACAAAATTGTGAGAAGTAATAAATAATTATTATTGTTTTAAAACACTAAGTTTTAGGGTGATTTGTCATGCAACCATAATAACAGGAGCAGGACAATTGGGAAAAAAAATTTCTTCAGCCAGTTCAATCCAAACTGTCTGACAGATGAGCCATGTCTTAGAACATTCCATCCCTTAATCGAAGTGACCACTGTGATGGGTGGGTAAGGGACGTTGTCCAATTTGTGAGGTTTCCGCTGCTTCCTGGGGTTGTAGCAACTGAAGAAGTCTAAGACAGTTCTGTCCTGAAAAACTCATGGTTCTGGAAGAATAAAATATATTATCTTCTTAAGAGCTTTTCCAGTATTTAAAGTTTTATTTCCACATCCTTTTTAGTAAGTGTAAAAATACATTCCAAATCACTCTTTCCCTCAAAGTGGGAAAAGGAGGGGGAAAGGCAGAGGCCATATGTCTCCAAATAAATGTAATTACTGTCTCTGCATTTACCAAGTTCACGCACCTATACTGTGGTGGGCATAGGATGGTGCAGGGAGATTTTCACATCTGGATTGCATCAAATCATATTGGTTGCAGCTTGCAGGCTGCAATTTCTTGCCAATTTTCTTGTTATTAATCCTTTGGTACCATGAAGAAAAAAATATCGTTCTAAACTCTTTATAAACTAGAATTGGGCAATAGCCATGGTGCACAATAGGCAACCCAGACTTGTTACACATTAACAGAGATCCCCCCTCACTACCATAAGGTGAAAAAAAATGTGAGGTCTACACAAATGAAGAGGTAAGCAGGATGGTTTTGCTTCTGACCAGGCGTGAAGCGAATGAAAACAAAATATGCAAATCCTAAAGGGTCAGACAACAAGAAGCCCCACACATTCCACCTGTGGAAAAGGTATGGAACAGTTACTGGGTCCATTTGGAACTTCCCCAGAGGGAATGGTTTCTTGAGGTTTTGGTCTGGCAGGGTGGACCCAGTATTGCTGATAGATGATTGTCAGACCTAGAAGTAAGGAAAAGAATTGAGGAAGGTTCATGGGGGCAAGTTCTTTTTCCATGTGTTTTACTGGCCGGTAAGTAGAGTCAAAAAAAGAGAAATCATGATTCTCAAACACAATTTGGGCTCTTACATCAAGAGCTGGCATGAACTCTTACAAAACTAAGGATGGAATTGAAGTGAGGGAGAAATAAAAACTAGGTTGTTCTCTCTACCTCTTGGCTCCAGTGAATAAGCACCTTTGGTTTATAGTTGATGCTTACAAGCCTTTAAAATACCTTTTACCCTAAGCTATTTCTGGACTATACGAGCAAGTATTTTTGAACAAGTTATTACCTGATGCTCCAAATTAGGTTATTCAGTATTATCCTTTATTCTTAATTTAGAGTCATGGTTAAGAGGATGGATCTTGGGCTTATACTCAGATCATCATTCCTTGACTGCTTGGATAGCCTTCTTAATTTCTCTGTGCCTCAATTTCCCCATCTTTAAAGCTGGGGCAATGTGTGCCTACCCCAGAGTATTTTGTGAAGATTAAGCATAACGAAACATGTAAAGGCCTTAGAGTATTTCCTGGAACTTAGTGTGCAGTAACTTTTACTTATTGTTCTTATATTTTATTATACTCGTCTGACCCATATATACCTACACACAATTTTCTAGGCTGGCTTTTAGTCTGTTTTCTCACTTTCCTACCTATGGTGTAGTGAATTGACTGTTGTCACTTGTGGCATTTGCTGTCACAAGTCATAGGTAACAACAAACTTTCTCCTGCTTTTCACTTAGCTTGAGATAATTTGCCTGCAGTTAAAAAGTTTTTCTTTTTCACATTCAAACTTACTAATAGCATTTAAGAAAAACAGTTCTTTAAAAAACCAACCAACTAACCACCAACGTCTGGATATGACTGAAGAGATAATTGTTTCTTCATAAGATCCAGGAGGCCAAGGACCATGTTTGTTTCATTCACTATTTTAGGGTACATATAAACTAACAACAACAGTTTTATTTTTATTTATTTATTTATTTATTTATTTTAACAGTTTTATTTTTAATGTTGTTTGCTATGACTAATTCCAGAATAGTCTGGCTCTCTACATTCAGCGTTCCATCAGGAAATAGATGGCTAACTCAAACTAGGTAATTTGAGGAGACATTAATAAATGCACTAATTTGAAAAGTGTAGGCAGGCTTTAGGAAGCCCAACAAGGTCTAGTGCATTCACTTGGACAATAAGCCCAACGAGGTCTAGTGCATTCACCTGGGCAATAAGAGCTGGGGCTACCCATTGACCTGGAGAGACCAGGACAGAAAAGAGTTACTAGAAGCCAGAGGGAAGGTAGCTGTATGGAGGGAAAGGCCTGGCAGGAGCTGTGGCCTTGGTAGAAGGACACAAGCAACCTGTGGAACACTGGCAGGGAACCAACCAAGGAGATGACTCTCCTACCTCACTGTCTCCCTGTCTCTGGGCTCCTGCCAGCGTCTCCTATTGGCAGAACAGAACAGGGAGCTAGAGGTTGAGGAACATATGCTATAGTCCCTTAGGTTTAGGCTGCTGGAGCACAGCGTGGGGAGGGAGAAGTACAGAGACTGGATCTGGGGGGCAAATTGAAGACTTCCAGCACTGGATTGAATATGGCCATCTGCCACTGCTATGCTGTGTTTCTTCAAACCCTCTAACCCTAACTTTAGGCACTCAATATCCTTGGTCTGTCCTCCAAGAACTATTCAGTGATCAGGAAGTCACAGCTTCAGTTAGTTCAGCAAATACTCACAGAACAAAGGCAAGCAAAATAAATAACAGCTCTTGTCCTCAGGAACCTCTCACATACCTGGGGAGGAGACAGGCATGCCAGCAAATAATTGCAATTCAACTTAATAGGTACCAGGCAGGATAGAGAGGGTAGTGAGCACTATGGGAAATAAAGAGAGAATGACTTGCTTTTCCTGTTGTCATGAGAGGCAGGGGAGTTCAAGAAAAGTTTTATAGATTAGGTAACAATGTGGACCTTGGAGAACAATTAAGCACCATGGTTATTCTTCCCAGGGACCTTATTTTAAGATTTATTTCTAACTCTTATTTTACAAGCTCCCTCTCTTTTTGTGGTAAGCAGATTCTAAGATGGTTTCCAATAATTCTTGCCTACCAGTATTCCTTTTCTTACATAATCCCTGTCCTTGAGTGTAGGCTGCACCTAGTGACTTGCCTCTGATGAACAGAGTATGGCAAAAGTTATGGGAGGTTGCTTCTGAGATTAGATTACAAAAGGACCCTGGCTTCCAGTTTGCTTGGCCTCTCTTTCTCTCTGCCTCACTTTCCATGAGGGAAGCCAGCTTCCATGCTGTAAATGACTCTATGGAAATGCCCACATGGCAAGGAACTGATGTCTGCCAAGACCAAGCACCGCTGAAAACCCAAGGCGTGACAAAGAGCCACGAGTGAGTGCAGAAGTGAATACGCCCCTATTGAGTCTTGAGAGGTGACTGCCACCTCAACTGATACCTGAGTGTAGCCTTGTGAGACACCTTGAGCCAGTGCCCCAGTTAAGCTAAGCCTGGGTTCCTGAGCCCCAGAAACCAGTGGATGGTAAATGTATGCTCTTTTAAGCTGCTAAATTTCTGAGTAACTTACGATGCAGCAATAGATAACTAAGAGACTTCTGGATGACATTTCAGACATCATTCATTAGGCAGAAAATGGAAAGGCAAAGCAGAACTTTCCTGAACCTCCGGGATCCATCACACTGGATCCGAGCATTTCCTACTCTGTCAGTACCTGAGACAAAACCTGAATGGGCTCCATCTTGCCACAGCATGGTAGTTATTGATCTTTTTATATGTATTTATAAATCTTTTCAAGATTAAGACTATTTTTTAGAGCACTTTAAGATGCACAGCAAAATTGAGGGGGAGGATTGCATACGCATCCTGTCCCTACCTTTGCATAACCTCCCCCATTATCAACATCCCCCACTAAGGTGGTACGTTTGTTAAGATGGATGAACCTACACTGACACATCATAATCACCCAAAGCCCATAGTTTACGTTACAGTTCATTCTATCCTTCTACCAACTGCAGTAGTCTTTGCCTGTGTCTTGCAGGTGACAGAGTTCTCTTTCTCCTTTAGAGGCTTCATGTGAGAAAAAGTTCTGGGGGAAAAGGTGGGGTTTCTTAACTCTCCTATAGCAGCAGCTGATTACTTCTCGTAGGTCTGCATTACCAAAGGGGCTTCAATCTTTTGCCTGTGCTGCCGTTAATCTTTCTCATTAGTAGAAGTTTATGGAAAAGAGCCTGAGAATAAATGTCAATTCCCCCTGTGTCTGGGGCCCCAGCTATTTTAGATTGACGCAGGTCACATTTGTCCTTCAAAAATGTGGTAACATTTTAGCTGATTTTTTCTTGGTCACTTATATGGCAAGCACCCCATTTACCTTGTGTTCTGCTACAATTTGCATGTATCATCTCTTGTTGGAGGAGTTTGGTCTTCTTTGACATTCAGGTTATTTGACAGTTTTTTAGAACCTCAACTCTCTAATGAGCTCAAGAAAAGTCATGTGGATATAGTTTATTTGAATACTTCTCATTTTGAATTTGGAAGTGTTACTCTTTCCTAGGTAGATAGAGCTTCGTCTTAAGAGGAAGCAGAAATTGAACAATGTTTTCTTTTTTCTTTTTTCAGCGTCATGAAGGCAAGCTGCCATTTATTTTATTTTGCTTTATGACATATATTCAGAACACTGAGAGAGAACTGATCTACTGATAAATTAGGAAAGCTTTCTATATATCTCAACCCAAGTTTAAAGAATACAGCTTTCGAAAAGCTATTGATATTGAATAAATGTTATTATTTTTAATCTAATTTTTATTTTACATTAGAGTATAGTTGATTTACAATGTTGTGTTAGTTTCAGGTGTACAGCAAAGTGATTCAGTTATACATATGCATATATCCATTTTTTTTCAGATTCTTTTCCCATATTGTTTATTACAGAGTATTGAGTAGAATTCTCAGTGCTATACAGTAGATCCTTGTTGATTATCTATTTTACATATAGTAGTGTGTATATGTTAATCCCAAACTCCTCCCAGAACAATGCTTTCTTGAGGGTCCCCATGTGCATATCAACATCCTTTCTGATTTGGAGAGATACAAATATTAATAGAATTTTTATCCTCTATTTTAGGACATTAAATTTTGCAACCTAGGTAAATAATGAAGAACAAAAAGCTATTAGTTTCTAGAAATATTAATTTATTTGTAACAGGATAATCTCTTTTTTAAGCCTGTTAAGAAATAAAATTAGACCTAGGTCAGAGATGGAATCATAAGCTGGACCAGACCCAGTCAGGGTGTCCATATTTATACAGGACATGTCTTCAAAGAAAGAAGAATTTTAATGCAATGCCATATAAGCTTATGGGCGTGCCTGTTGTTCTCATTTATGAATATCTAAGCTTGATCAGAAATTCTTTTGTTGAAGCTCAGGTATAACCTACTCCATTTTGTTTAAAATGTCTAATAGCATGACTAAACAACCCGGTTTGCCCAGGGCTCTTCCAGATTTAGCTGAGAAATTCACGTCCCAGGAAATCCCTCAATTCCAGGCAAACAGGGAAGGTTGGTCACTCTATGACCGAGACCAGCAGCACTGCTATTACCCAGGAACTTGTTAGTAATGGAGAATCCTGTCCCCGTCTCAAACCTACTGAATCAGAAACTGTATTTTAATAAGACCTGCAAGTGATTCATATGCACCTTAAAGTTTGAAATCTAGAAACAAGAGTTGAGAATCTGTATACCTGAAATCTAAAATACTTGAGGCATTTACAAAATGTTTTCAAATGTCTCTGTTTTCCATTCTCTTTAATCCAACTTCAGCATTAATCAATTTATGGGCAGATCTTTGTATGTGTCCCACCAGGACTTCATTCATTATAATTATTCTTTGGAAGCACAGAATGTCAATTGGGTATCAGCTGTTTTAGCTCCATTAACTTTCTGCGTGTGTGTGTGTGTGTGTGTGTGTGTGTGTGTTTTCTAATTAAATTCATTTTTTGTCAAGTTATTTTAATTCATATATACTTAGGTCTCTGGAAAGTTATAATCAAACTCTCTAAAACATACAAATTAAATTACTATATTAAAGAACTAACTAATCAATAAAACTCTGGTAATTTTCTTCTATATCTGATAATTTGAGGTTTGAAAACTATATCATTGAACTTATCCACACAAATGGATGAAATAATTTTTCTAGCCTACTTCTTACTTCTTTGGGCATGGCAACATCTTTCATTTTCATTTTTGTGCAAATGATTATGTGATAATTATCTTAAACCTTCATAAAACAAGTTGTCAAAATGATAAATTAGATCATTTGTTTATAATGAAAGATCTGCGTAGGTCCTCCCAGCTCTATGTCTTTCCCCTTTTGGGGGACAACATCTATTATATAAAATAGTAGAAAATTTAATTTTTCATATTTTGATTTTGTCCTCTGTAAAGTTCCTTTTTAAAAAAAATTTTTTTAGCATTATGGGCTTTCCATTTCTGCTCTCAGGTCCATGGAATACTCTCCTGAACCTCCAAAGTTTGTTTAAGTTGGCATAAAATACTAGAAAAATTCCAGCAAGACTCCCTGTGGCCGCCATCCAGAAACAAAGCCCAGATTCACTATTGGCGCATTACCTGAAACCTTGACTGCTAAGTGCAACTGCAGGGTTGACTTCAGTTCAGGAATGAAAGTATGGCTTTGTGGAGCAATTAGGTTTCCCTTCATTCTCATTCCAGTTTAACTAAGGTTTTCTACAGGATAAATTTGTTAGACAAAACACCCACATTTCTTTCCAAGGAAAATGGTACTGTCAACATAATAAAAGATTTGAATCAAGACAGACCTGAGTCTGCCTTTACTCTGCCAATAAGAGTTGAATAGCTTACAGAAAATTCACAGAAGTTCTATGAGTCTCAATATCCCTATTTATAAAATGAATAATAATAAATATCTTGCAGAATTATTATGCAAGTTAAATGAATACGTATATGAAAAGCACAGAGCACAATGCCTCAGCATATGCTAGTTTCCTCCTCCTAAATGTCACCATGGTGGATCTCCATGGTATTTGTAAAATGATAGTACTTGCAGTCCTGAAAATCAAAATAAAATAAATCTATAATTCTGCACATATGGCTAGACATATGTATTTAAACATGTTCATGTGTTTTCCTCCATTATAATTTATTTGCACAATCTTTTCCTAGTCTTCTGCCCAAAGTATTAAATGTCTTTGGGGAAGGGAAATAAAACAACACATGCTATGACTTGTCCCAGGCCAATTCCTTATTTTTCACACAGACTATATCAAAATGATTTTGTTTTCATGGAATATTTATAAGTGTACATGAAAGCTCACACCAGAGCCTTACTCAATCTTGAGTACTGATTTATATTCTTTTCATGTATAGCACGCGATGAGTTTCCCCTTGATACCATTTAAGACAAAGATTCCAATTTTTGCAAACATTTAAATACATATTCTACCCTCTTTATATAGTGGACAGCATAATAAAAGGATTTGGAATCAGAATACCTGCCCTTATAACTGTTTAATCCATGGAAGTAATTTAATCTTTCTCAGCTTTAGTTTTCTCATATGTACAATAACAATAATAATGATAAATTATTATTACCATAATAAATATAACAATAATGATAATTGCCATGAACATTTATTGAAAGCTTACTATGCCCTAACCCACATATAATTATAATCCAATTTAATACTCACAATGATGAGGTTGGTATTAGTATTAGATCTACATTATAGATGATAAACTGAGGCTCAAAGAGATTACATGGCATGGCACAGGTAGACATCAGAGCTCGTGTTCATAGTCTATGCTTCTATGTATTGCAACTACTCCTCTCCACCAAATAAGCACACTAGTTACATTTGCTTCTCAGGACTGTCATTAGGAGCTAATGTGTTAATGTAGAAAAAGAATACTTTCTATACTCTAAAGCTAAACATGTGTTGGTTATTATCAGTTTAATTAAAGGACTCTGACCTCTGAAGCTAGGGTAAAAGCTACACTAATATCAGGGAAAATTCATGTAGTTAAAAACCCTGCCAATCCATCTTTCTTAAATAATTGGTTCTCTAGTCAAGGATGATTTCCAAAATTTTTCTTCATTACAGGCTGATCTCATTTCCTTTATTAAGATAAAAATGGTAGATACAAATATCTATCTTTCTTTCATTGCAAATATGGATAGTTGTATTTGTTTCCTAGGGCTGCTACAACAAATTAGCACAAATTTGGTTGGCTTAACACAATAGAAAATTTTCTTACTAAATTAAGCATACTTGTACTATTGCATCCAGTAATCCCATTCCTTGATATTTACCTAAAAGAATTGAAAACATATGTCCCCCCCCAAAACCTTTAGACAGATGTTTATAGCTGTTTTATACATAATTTCCCAAACTTGGAAGCAACCAAGATGTCCTTCAATAGGTGAATGGATAAATAAACTGTGGTATATTCAGACAATGGGATGTAGCTCAACACTAAAAAAAATGGGCTATCAAGCCATGAAAAGACGTAGAGGAAATGGACATGCATATTACTAAGTGAAAGAAACCAATCTGAAAAGGCTACATATTAATATTTGTGATGGTTAATTTCACGTGTCAACTTGACTGAGCCAAAGAGAATCCAGATATTTGGTCAAACAGTAGTCTGGTGTTTCTGTGAGGATAGTTTTGGATGAAATTAACATTTAGATAGGTAGACTGAGTAAAGGAGATTGCCCTTCAGAGTGTGGGTGGGCCTTATCCAATCAGTTGAAGGTCTGAATAGAACACAAAGGCTGACCCTCCATTAAAAAAAAAAAAAACTTATTGGAGTATGGTTGATTTACAGTGTTGTGTTAGTTTCTGCTATACAGCAAAGTGAATTAGTTATATATATACATATATCCACTCTTTTTCAGATTCTTTTCCCATACAGGTCATTACAGAGTATTGAGTAGAGTTCCCTGTGCTATACAGTAAGTCCTTATTTGTCATCTATTTTATATATAGTAGTGGGTATATGTCAATCCCAATCTCCCAATTTATCCCTCCCCCCCTTTCCCCCCTGGTAACCATAAGTTTGTTTTCTACATCTGTGGCTCTATTTCTGTTTTGTAAATAAGTTCATTTGTACCTTTTTTAAAGATTCCACATATAAGCAATGTCATATATTTGTCTTTCTCTGTCTGACTTACTTCACTTAGTATGATAATCTCTAGGTGCATCCATGTTGCTGTAAATGACATTATCTCATTCTATTTTATGCCTGAGTAATATTCCATTGTATGTAAATACCTCAGACCCTTCCTTGACTAAGAAAGAATTCTTCCTGCCTGATGGCCTTTGAACTGGGCCTTTGGCCTTTTCCCTGCCTTCAGACTCAAACTGAAAACATTAGCTCTTGCTGGGTTTTGAGCCCGCCAGCCTTTGGACTGGAACTGAATCATTATATCTCCTGGGTCTCCAGCTTACCAGCTGACCCTGTAGCTCTTGGGATTGTCCACCCTCCATAATCATGTGAGCCAATTCCTTATCATAAATCTCCCTCTCTCTCTCTCTCTCTCTCTCTCTCTGTGTCTCTCTCACACACACACACTATTGATTCTGTTTCTCTGCAGAACCCTGATGAATACAATACTATATGATTCTAATTATATGACATTTTGGAAAAGGTATAACTATGGAGACAATAAAATGATTGGTAGTTTCCTGGGGTCATAAGGGAAGGAGGAATGGAAGGGGGAGTACAGAGGATCTTTAGGGCAGAGAAACTACTCTGTATGTTACTATAATGGCAGATACACGTTATTAAATATTTATCAAAACCCATAGAATGTACAACACCAAGAGTGAACCGTAATGTAAATTATGGACTTTGGGTGATAATGATGTGTCAATGTAGGTTCATTGACTGTAACGAATAATGTATCTGGTGCAGGATATTGATAATAAGGAAGGAATGAATGTGTGGGGCAGGGGATATATGGGAACTCTGTACTTTCTGCTTATTTTGCTGTGAAACTAAAACTTCTTTAAAAAATAAAGTCTACTAAAACAAAGAAAAAAAAAAAAAAACAAATAGAAATTTATTCTCCCACAGTTCTGGAGTCCAGAAGTCCAAAATCAGGTTTGTCAGTAAGGCTGCACTCTATCTGGTGGCTCTAGGGGAGAATCTGTTCTTTGCCTCTTCCAACTTCTGTAGCTGTGGACATCCCTTGACTAGTAACCACATCACTCCTATTTAAGTCCCTTCCATCGTCACTTTGCCTCCTCCTCCTCTTTTCTTCTGTGTGTTTCTTATAAGAACACTTGCCATTGTATTTAGAACCCACCTGGATAAACCAGGATGATCTCTTAAACTCAAGATACTTAACTTGGTTACTTCTGCAAAGATCTTTTTTCTACATAAGGTACGATTCATAGGTTCCAGGGATTAGGGCATGGAAATATCTTTTGGAGACTACTATTCAGACCTCTACAATGGTCAGTTACCTAATCCCGGAAAATAAACTTCAGGGAAAGTCTACTCAATAACTTATAGGAAAAGTTTTCTCCTTTATTTTTCCTCTATTTATTAAATGAGATACAGAAGAAGAAATAACTTCCCTCTACACTTTTCTATGCAGTTGTAAGAGGAAAAGTTGCCAGAAGCAGAAGCAGCCATCTGGGGTCCAAGAGGTGACAAGGCTGAGGACTTGACTGAGTTGCCGAAATGAATCTGAAACCATCCATCTCCTGATATTCATTCCCTCTGAGGCTATAAATGTCTCTATGGTTTAAATGGCTGATGATTGTAATTTTTGTTACTTGCACCTCAACGCCCCCTAACAATTAAAATAGTAAAATAGATATAAGGAAAAAGAGAACTTATGTCGTATTCAAAAGATTACAGGCTTAGAACTGAGGAAAATAAGCAACTATCTCAATTGTCAAGTTGGCTGAAGAGAGAGTAGTTTGGGGGTTATTCTAAGCACACAGATAGAAAGAATCATATTTATTCTTAAGAGCAGGATGTGAAGAGAAATAGCCTAGCTGGGGGTAAGAAAAGTTGGAACCAACTTCTAGATTGTAAATTTCATGAAGTCAATTAGGACTGAATTGAAATGAATGTACACATAAATTATATCAAACATAAAGTATCTACTTGTCTTGCTTCCAAACCTCACAGCTCACACGTGCAATCTTTGAGATCTTGCTGGGTATTGCAGTAAAGATCCATATTCAGCACAGTGAAAAACTCAGGTTTTTATTTGTAGCAACATGTGAAAATGGTTGTGAAGTGGACAGAGCCTGATATAGGACTGCATAATTGGAGTTGGATTTGACACTAATCTTACGTAATAAAATGCCAGTCAATCTTCTGCTTCTACTCCAACCAACAGTGGCTCCCTTAGCAGTAATGAAATGTTGACCCAGAAACCTTCTCTTATGCACATACAGCCTGACATGCAGCCAGGGGAAGCTTGTGAAAATTATGAAACAACCCTCCATTATGAAGTTCATGGACTCACTCCCTCAACGTGATTAAGTGAGCTTTAATTTCAATTGCTGTCAGATTTTACAGCTTTCAACACCTGCAGTTCTCTGGTAGACTTGAGGTGGGTCTTTTTCAAAACTCCTTTTCCTTTTCCACATCTACAAAACAGAACTTCATTTCACTGGAGCCATGACAGATCTTCTCTTCTGCAGTCAGCAGGTCTTTGACTTAAGTAGGCGAAATAGCTCCCTGGTCTGACAGTCAGACTGTCTTTTTCCTGCTTCACTATTCTTCTCAGTCTCTGCCCCCCAAAGCTGTCTTTACTCCACACATCTCAGAGAAAGAAAGCAATGTTCCTGCCCCAGGTTAGAATCATGAGGGATTCTCAGGGCCTCAGTCACAGCATTGTGAAACTCTGCCTTTTTGTGGGGAGTTCCCCATACCATACCGAATGACCCTAGTAACCACCTGACCAATCACCAAAAACATACCTTTGGAGTTTTGTTAGTACCTGAAGAATAGCCCCTGAGCAGTTTCAAGTTTTAGGGAGGGGGACAAGGATCCTCTCTTTTAGGAAGATATTATAATACTTAACCAAGACCAATGTCTTGTCTTAATAATACCTGGCATTTACTAAGCAATATTCATGTCTCCTTGAATCCTTACAAACACCGTATTTCATAGGGACCACAATTATCCATTTTATAGCTGAGAAAGTCCCGCTTACAGGTCAAATCACTTAAACTAGCATCACATAATTAGTAAAGAATGGAGTTGAGGTTCAAATTCAGGCCTTCCTGTGCTTTTAACGTCTATGTCTCCTCGCACGATTGAGATGTTTACCAGAGCTACATTTGCTCTATGGCTCTGCTATCCTGCACTCTCATATAGACTGCCCCCAGAGAGATCTCTACCTAACCAAACCTTTATAAAAAGTGGAAAATACTCCAATTTGGGGACTATTAAGGCAACAATCTGTCGGTTAAGTTGGCAGTTATGCAATTTCATTTCAGGCTCTATTTCATAATAGTTTTCACATGTTGCCAAAGGGATGGGACCAGAAATATGACATGTAGGCAGTTTGGGTCAGAGTATAGACAGTTCCTTTGGTCTGGAAGAAAGGGTATAAGTCCAGGGGGAAAAGTGAGTTTGAAGCTCTGTTGTGAGATCAAAATTGGAGAAAGAAGTTAAAGATTAAGTCCCCATGTGTGTGTAATAGATGTGGGCTGAGCAGAGGATGCAGAGAGATTTCAATGTCTCCATACACAGGATCTGGGATCCCATCTGGGCCTCAACAAGACATCTGGGCCTCAACAAGACATCTGGGGGATAGAATCTCAGTGGGGGAGACCCCATACACCTATCTTCATGACAGTAAAGTATAGTCCAGCCCATTTGTTTTAATCAAATGGCTGCATTTTGGGGGTGCTAATGATGTGACATGTACTGTGCAAAGCAAAATATTTGTTATCTTATTTTGTTCTCATGATGCTCTCCCACAGGATACAGTGTTACATCTTTTATTTTTAGAGAAGCTGTAGCTCCAAGGAATTACATTTCTTAACGTCCTTCTGGTGCTTATATCTGTATTTTCATTCTGCTTTAAAAGATGACAGAAAGTACCACACTGAAATGATATGTGCTCATAACTAAATTCATGTTCAACTATCATGTAAAACACCCACGCACAGTAATGAAGGGTTGGGTTCCAACAGATGTTCCCAGATGTTTGGTCCACATATGATGATAGTTTGTATCAGCTTTGCCTGGATATCTGATTTTTTTAAAAGTAGCTTCAAAAATCTTAGCTTTCCAGGATTCTTGAAATGTGGCCTTCTCTGCATTTTCTAAGCATAGCTTGGGGTAGGAAAAAGATGGCTTGAGAGTAGTCCATGAAAAATTTTTAAAAACTCAAAGAATTTAAATAACTGTTAAACGGGTCTGTGATGTGAATAGCTGCAAAATGAACTAATTAAATTTAGGCTTCCTAAATAATGGAAACATATTAAAATTTTTTTTCTCTCCAGAATATGCTTTTAAAAGAAAATCTCTAAGGAGAATGTTCTTAGTATCTTTTCAAATCTAGGCTTAACTTAAAAATGAATACTTGTTTTAATCAAACCTTTATTCCTTTTCTTCGAATCCTAGATACTGAACTAAACCAGAATACCTGGCTTAAGTGTCACAGAACCACTCTATATAAGCCATATGTTTCTTGTGATGCTCTATTTGCTAAACACTCAAAGAATGTTCCTGGGACTTTCCTGGTATCTCAGGAGCAAGCTCTAGTTTACCTCAAGTTCAGGTATACATTTTCTTCACTGAGGCCATTTGTAGAAAGGCCAGCCCTCTGTGTAGTTATGAACATTCTTCCAATATTGGAGTTCTTGGGAACCTCTCAGAATGTCAGAAGCAGCTCCTTGACAGGGCTTCTGGATAGCACAGGGAACTCTGCTGAATATTCTGTAATAACCTAAATGAGAAAAGAATTTGAAAAAGAATAGATACATGTACATGTATAACTGAATCACTTTGCTGTCTACCTGAAATTAGCACAACATTGTCAATCAACTATACTCCTTTATAAAATAAAAATTTTTTAAAAAGAAGAAGTTCCTTGAATGAAGGTTTTTGAAAGCAGGGGCTGTGATTTCCAATTGTCATTGCTTTTGCATGAATCTTAGCATCTGGGAACTGTTGAATTACATGTGTGTTGGTGTGTGTCAGATTCAGGGAAAGGCATTATTTCAGCATGACATTTAGCACCAGTAACTGGTTTATGAAACAAAACCCATTCTACTGAAATCTTTCATTAGAAAACATCTCCCACAGTTTACCCAGTTCATTCCAGGCCTTTTAGCCAGTGAAGTGTTTATAGTTTTGACTTGAGTAAAATAGAATCATTCAGGGATATGTCAGTGTTTCCATTACACCCCTTCTTTTTTTACCCTAAAGTAGCCCAAGTTTATTAGTATGTCCATAAAAATTAATATTCCACTGAAAGCTGGCACCAAACCATAAAGTAAATGTTTACATATCCCTTCAAAGATTAACTCAGTTGTTTCTACAAGATGATAGGTGTGCCAGGCATGAACATTCTCAATTCATAGCCTTTCTCAGCTAATTCAGTTGTGCTATTCTATCAATGACTAAACTAAGCTAAAAAGCAGCACCCAAAATAGACAGGATGCCAATAAAGGGCTGAGAGAGAGAAACTTTATTAATTACCCAGAAGCTTCTAACATGAGATCATCCTGGAAAGTGGAAACTATCAAACTAAGCAAGTATAGCCAAGCAGGAGTGTTATTTGCACCAAAACATACATCCCTGGTCTCCGTCAACTGCATGCCAGCTGTCAGGAAATGGCCTGAGGACCAACCCACATGTGGCTGCAGCAGGGGATGTGCTTGGGACAGAGTTGCAGAGGGAATGCTGACTGAGATTCCAGCTTTTTTGGCTGACCCAGTGGCAGGGAAGCCAGGCCGCCACCAGCGCTTAAGACTTTAGGTCCATTGTAGAAAAGCTGACGAAAAAATTCTCTGGATGACTGAGGGGACATTGAGGACAGGGAAAATGAAAGTGTGGTGAGCTCAGGGGTAGAGACAGAAAAGGACTAAGGAGCCAGAGTTTCTTCTTCTTTTGTCAGCCCCTATCCTGCTTCTGCTTAGAATGAATCCTTGTTCTGAGTCCTCTATCTCCTTGACTCCTCCCATCTTTCTCTGAATACCTATTGTAGTAAAAACGGTGTCAGAATTAGAAGACTGACTTGATTCGAGACCTGAGTCCACCACTTCCTAGCTGTGTGGTTTTGAGCAAGATACTTCCTTACCTGAATATTCCTTTCTTTATCCATAAAGTTAACATCTAATAAAGAGTTCTCAGTAAATACCTGATGGTGCTAAGTGCTTCCCCTTTTATCTTACATGGTTACCAGAATCACATGAGATGACACATATAAAACTATTTGGATAATAATAATAATAGTTATAATGATAATCATTTATGTGCCAGGCAAAGTTAAGAATTTGGCATAAAATCTTTTACCTAAACTATACAACACACATGTAAACCATTTTTCTTTTTCAAATTTTCAGGTAAAGAATCAGAGGCTCTGAAATTTTTAGCACCTTTCGCAAGATGCTCTTTCTTCCCAAATTGATATATAGATTTAGCAACCAAAATCCCAGATGGCTTACCGTTTTTGGAAATATTGACAAACTGATTTAAAAATCAATATGGAAATGCACAGGACCTAGAATAACCAAAACAATTTTGAAAAAAGTAAGAAAAACAAAATAATTTAGGTGATATGCATTACTTGATTTCAAACCTTACTGTAAAAGCAACAGTCATCAAGTCATCAAGGTATTGGCATAAAGGCATACATATAGATCAATGAAACAGAAAAGAGAGTATAGAAATAGACCCACACACTTATGGCCATTTGACAAAGGCAACAGGATAATTCATTGCAGAGAAGCAGGGTTTTTTTTTTAAATGAAGCGGCAATAACTTTATCCACATGGACAAAATGTACCTTGATCCCTACTTCACATTGTACAAAAATAATTAAATAAGTAAAAATAATTGTAGATCTAAATATAATAATTAAAACTCTAAAACTTCTAGGAGAGAATCTTTGTGACCTGAGGATAAGCAAAAAGTTTTAAAAACAGGACACAAACACACTAACCATAAAAGGTATATATACAGTTGACCTTTGAACAACACAAGGCTTAAGGGTGTCAACACTCCATGGAGTAAAAAAATCCATGTCTAACTTTTTAACAGTCAGCCTGCTGATCTGAGTTTCTGCATCCATGGATTCAGCCAACTGCAGATTGAATAGGGCAGTAGTACGCATTTAGTAAAAGAAATCTGCCTATAAGTGGACCCATGCAGTTCAAACATGTGTTGTTCAGTTGTTCAAGTATCAGCTATTTATATATAAACTTGAAATATATCCTTAAAAAACTAAAAATAGAACTACCATATGATCCAGCAATCCCACTCCTGGGCACATATCCGGAGAAAACCATAATTTGAAAAGATACAAGCATGCCAATGTTCATTGCAGCACTATTTACAATAGCCAAGACATGGAAACAACCTAAATGTCCATCAACGGAGGAATGGATAAAGAAGATGTGGTACATATATACAATGGAATATTACTCAGCCATAAAAAAGAACAAAATAATGCCATTTGCAGCAACATGGATGGACCTAGGCATTATCATACTAAGTGAAAGAAAAATATCTTATGATATCACTCATGTGTGGAATCTAATTTTTTAGAAATGATATAAATTAACTTATTTACAAAACAGAAACAGACTCGCAGATTTCAAAAACAAACTTGTGGTTACCAAAGGGGAAAGTCAGGGAGAGGGATAAATTAGGAACTTGGGATTAACATACACACACTACTATATATAAAATAGACAACCAACAAAGACCTACTGTATAACACAGGGAACTCTACTCAGTATTCTGTAATAACCTATATGGGAAAAAAATCGGAAAAAAAATGAATATATGTATATGTACAACAATAATTTTCTGTGCAGCAGAAACTAACACAACATTGTAAATCAAATACACTCCAATAAAAATTAATTAAAATAATAAAATAATGAAAATGCAAAATTCAGTTAAGGAGAAATTTTTACAACACATATATCAGAAAAAGGATTTGTATTAAAAATATACAGAGGGGGGCTTCCCTGGTGGCGCAGTGGTTGAGAGTCTGCCTGCCAATGCAGGGGACACGGGTTCGAGCCCTGGTCTGGGAAGATCCCACATGTCGTGGAGCAACTGGACCCATGAGCCACGGCTGCTGAGCCTGCGCGTCTGGAGCCTGTGCTCTGCAACAAGAGAGGCCACAATAGTGAGAGGCCCGAGCACCGCGATGAAGAGTGGCCCCCACTCACCACAACTAGAGAAAGCCCTCACACAGAAACGAAGACCCAAAACAGCCATAAATAAATAAATACATAAAATACATTTAAAAACAAATATATATATATATATAGAGGGGACCTTCAAGATGGCGGAAGAGTAAGACATGGAGATCACCTTCCTCCCCACAAATATATCAAAAATACATCTACATGTGGACCACCTCCTACAGAACACCTATTGAATGCTGGCAGAAGACCTCAGACTTCCCAAAAGGCAAGAAAATCCCTACATACCTGGGTAGGCAAAAGAAAAGAAGAAAAAACAGAAACAAAAGAATAGGGATGGGACCTGCACCTCTGGGAGGGAGCTGTGAAGGAGGAAAAGTTTCCACACACTAGGAAGCCCCTTCACTGGCAGAGATGGGGAGTGGGCGGGAGGGAAGCTTCAGAGCCACGGAAGAGAACACAGCAACAGGGGTGCAGAGGGCAAAGCGGAGAGATTCCCGCACAGAGGATCGGGGCTGACCAGCACTCACCAGCCTTAGAGACTTGTCTGCTCACCCGCCTGGGCGGGCGGGGGCTGGGAGCTGAGGCTTAGGCTTCAGAGGTCAAATCCCAGGGAGAGGACTGGGGTTGGCTGCGGGAACACAGCCTGAAGGGGTTAGTGGGCCACAGCTAGCCGGGAGGGAGTCCAGGAAAATGTCTGGGCCTGCCTAAGAGGCAAGAGACCATTGTTTCAGGGTGTGCGAGGAGAGGGGATTCCATTCCTGTCTGCCCACAGATGGCAGAGCACCACCTAAACGAGCTTCAGAGAGGGGCACAAACTGCGACTATCAGCTTGGACACCAGAGACAGGCATGAAACGCTAAGGCTGCTGCCTCTGCCACCAAGGATCCTGTGTGCGAGCACAGGTCACTCTCCACCCCCCCTCCTCCAGGAGCCTGTGCAGCCCGCCACTGCCAGGGTCCCATGATCCAGTTACAACTTCCCTGGGAGAACACACAGTGCACCTCAGGCTGTTGCAACGTCATGCCGGCCTCTGCCACTGCGGGCTCACACCGCATTCCAATTATGACGACCATACCCGCCCCTCCTCTGGCCTGAGTGAGCCAGAGCGCCCTAATCAGCCACTGCTTAAAAGCCCTCCTGTCTGGGCGGGGGAGGAAGATGCCTGAAGGCGACCTACATGCAGAGGTGGGGCCAAAACCAAATCTGAACACCAGGAGCTGTGCAAACAAAGGAGAGAAACAGAAATTTCTCAGTGCAGTCTCAGGAGCAGTAGACTAAATCCCCACAATCAACTAGATGTACCCTGAATCTGTGGAATACCTGAATAAACAACGAATCGTCCCAAAATTGAGGCGGTGGACATGTTAGGAGCAACTGTAGAATTGGGGTTTGCTGTCTGTGATGGATTTGTTTCTGATATTTATGTTTATCTTAGTTTAGTTTTTTGTGCATGTTATCATTGGTGGATTTGTTTATTGGTTTGGTTGCTCTCTCTTTTTAAAAATTATTATTATTTATTTATGTTAATAATTTTTTTTTATTTTAATTTTTTTTCTTTCTTTTTTTCTCCCTTTTCTTCTGAGCTGGGTGGCTGACAGGGTCCTGGTGCTCTGGCCTAGTGTCAGGCCTGAGCCTCTTAGGTGGGAGACCCGAGCTCAGGACACTGAACCACCAGAGACCTCCCGGCCCCATGTAATATCAATTGGAGAGAGCTCTCCTGAGAGATCTCCATCTCAAAGCTAAGGCCCAGTTTACCCAACGGCCAGCAAGCTCCAGTGCTGGATGGCCCATACCAAACAAGAAGCAAGACAGGAACAAAACCCCACCCATTAGCAGAGAGTCTGCCTAAAATCATACTAAGTTCACAGACACCCCAAAACACACTGCCAGATGCGGCCCTGCCCGCAAGAGAGACAAGATCCAGCCCCACCCACCAAAACAGATGCACCAGTCCCCTCCACCAGGAAGCCTACACAGCCCATGGAACCAACCTCACCTACTGGGGACAGACACCAAAAACAACAGGAACCACAAACCTGCAGCCTGCAAAAAGGAGACCCCAAACACAGTAAGTTAAACAAAATGAGATGACAAAGAAATATGCAGCAGATGAAGGAGCGAGGTAAAAACCCACCAGACCAAACAAATGAAGAAGAAATAGGGAGTCTACCTGAAAAAGAATTCAGAGTAATGATAGTAAAGATGATCCAAAATCTTGGAAATAGAATGGAGAAAATATAAGAAACATTTAACAAGGACCTAGAAGAACTAAGGAGCAAACAAACAATGATTAACAACACAATAAATGAAATGAAAAATTCTCTAGAAGGAATCAATAGCAGAAGAATGAATAAGTGACCTGGAAAATAAAATAGTGGAAATAACTACTGAAGAGCAGAATAAAGAAAAAAGAATGAAAAGAATTGAGGACAGTCTCAGAGACCTCGGGGACAACATTAAATGCACTAACATTTGAATTATAGGGGTCACAGAAAAATAGAGAAAAAGAAAGGGTCTGAGAAAATATTTGAAGAGATTATAGTTGAAAACTTCCTTAACATGGGAAAGGAAATAGTCAAACAAGTCCAGGAAGTGCAGAGAGTCCCATACAGGATAAATGCAAGGAGCAAGATACATATTAATCAAACTATCAAAAATTAAATACAAAGAAAAAGTATTAAAAGTAGCAAGGGAAAAGTAACAAATAACATACAAGGGAATCCCCATAAGGTTAACAGCTGATCTTTCAGCAGAAACTCTGCAAACCAGAAGGGAGTGGCAGGACATATTTAAAGTGATGAAAGGGAGAAAACCTACAACCAAGATTACTCTACCCAGCAAGGATCTTGTTCAGATTCGATGGAGAAATTAAAACATTTACAGACAAGAAAAAGCTAAGAGATTTCAGCACCACCAAACCAGCTTTACAAAAAATGTTAAATGAACTTCTCTAGGCAGGAAACACAAGAGAAGGAAAAGACCTACAATAAGAAACCCAAAACAATTAAGAAAATGGTAATAGAAACATACATATCGATAACTATGTTAAATGTAAATGGATTAAATGCTCCAACCAAAAGGCATAGACTGGCTGAATGGATACAAAAACAAGATGCATATATATGCTGTCTACAAGAGACCCACTTCAGACATAAGGACACATACAGACTGAAAGTGAGGGGATGGAAAAAGATATCCCATGCAAATGGAAATCAAAGGAAAGCTGGAGGAGCAGTTCTCATATCAGAGAAAATAGACTTTAAAATAAAGACTATTACAAGAGACAAAGAAGCACACTACATACAGTTGATCAAGGGAACAATCCAAGAAGAAGATACAACAATTGTAAATATTTATGCACCCAACATAGAAGTACCTCAATGCATAAGGCAAATGCTAACAGCCATAAAAGGGGAAATCGACAGTAACACAATCATAGTAGGGAAATTTAACACCCCACTTTCACCAATGGACAGATCATCCAAAATGAAAATAAATAAGGAAACACAAGCTTTAAATGACACATTAGACAAGATGGACTTAATTGATATTTATAGGACATTCCATCCAAAAACAACAGAATACACTTTCTTCTCAAGTGCTCATGGAACATTCTCCAGGATAGATCATATCTCGGGTCACAAATCAAGCCTTGGTAAATTTAAGAAAATTGAAATAGTATCAGGTATCTTTCCTGACCACAATGCTATGACACTAGATATCAATTACAGGAAAAAACTGTAAAAAATAGAAACACATGGAGGCTAAACAATACGCTACTAAATAACCAACAGATCACTAAAGAAGTAAAAGAGGAAATCAAAAAATACCTAGAAACAAATGACAAGGAAAACATGAGGACCCAAACCTATGGGATGCAGCAAAAGCAGTTCTAAGAGGGAAGTTTAGAGCAATACAATCTTATCTGTAGAAACAAGAAAAATCTGAAGTAAACAACCTAAACTTACACCTAAAGCAATTAGAGAAAGAAGAACAAAAAAACCCAAAGTTAGTAGAAGGAAAGAAATCATAAAGAACAGAGCAGAAATAAATGAAATAGAAACAAAGAAAACAGTAACAAAGATCAATAAAACTAAAAGCTGGTTCTTTGATAAGATAAACAAAATTGATAAAGCATTAGCCAGACTCATCAAGAAAAAGAGGGAGAGGACTCAAATCAATAAAATTAGAAATGAAAAAGGATAAGTTACAATGGACACCACAGAAATACAAGGCATTATAAGAGACTACTACAAGCAACTCTATGCCAATAAAATGGAAAACCTGGAAGAAATGGACAAATTCTTAAAAAGGTATAAACTTCCAAGACTGAACCAAGAAGAAATAGAAAATATGAACAGACCAATCATAAGTAATGAAATTGAAACTGTGATTAAAAATCTTCCAACAAAAAAAAGTCCAGGACCAGATGGCTTCAGAGGTGAATTCTACCAAACATTTAGAGAAGAGCTAACACCCATCCTTCTCAAACTCATTCTATGAGGCCACCATCACCCTGCTAACAAAACCAGACAAATATACTACAAAAAAGAAAACTACAGACCAATATCGTTGATGAATATAGATGCAAAAATTCTCAACAAACTACTAGCAAACAGAATCCAACAACACATTAAAAGGATCATACACCACGATCAAGTGGGATTTATCCCAGGGATGCAAGGATTCTTCAATATACGCCAATCATTCAATGTGATACACCATATCAACAAATTGAAGGGTAAAAACCATATGATCATCTCAATAGATGCAGAAAAAGCTTTTGACAAAATTCAACACCGATTTGTGATAAAAAATCTCCAGAATGTAGGCATAGAAGGAACATACCTCAACATAATAAAGGCCATATATGACAAACCCACAGCCAACATTGTTCTCAATGTTGAAAAACTGAAACCTTTCTCTAAGATCAGGAACAACACAGGATTGCCCACTCTCACCACTATTATTCAACATAGTTTTGGAAGTCTTAGCCATGGCAATCTGAGAGGAAAAAGAAATAAAAGGAATCCAAATCAGAAAAGAAAAAAAACTGTCACTGTTTTCAGATGACATGATACTATACTTTGAGGATCCTAAAGGTGCTACCAGAAAACTACTAGAGCTAATTAATGAATTTGGAAAAGTAGCAGGATACAAAATTAATGTACAGAAATCTCTTGCATCCTATACACTAATGACAAAAATCTGATAGAGAAATTAAGGAAACATTCCTATTTAACATTGCACCATAAAGAATAAAATACCTAGGAATAAACCTACCTAAGGAGAAAAAAGAGCTGTATGCAGAAGACTATACAACACTGATGAAAGAAATTAAAGACAACACAAACAGACGGAGAGATATACCATGTGCAAGGATTGGAAGAATCAACATTGTGAAAATGACTATACTACCCAAAGTAATCTATAGATTCAATGCAATCATTATCAAACTACCAATGGCATTTTTCACAGAACTAGAACAAAATATTTCACAATTTGTATAGAAACACAAATAGCCAAAGCAATCTTGAGAAAGAAAAATGGAGATGGAGGAATCAGGCTCCCTGACTTCAGACTATACTACAAAGCTACAGTAATCAAGACAGTATAGTACTGGCACAAAAACAGAAATATAGACCAATGGAACAGGATAGAAAGCCCATGCACATATGGTCACCTTATCTGTTATAAAGGAGGGAAGAGTATACAACAGAGAAAAGAAAGCCTCTTCAATAAGTGGTGCTGGGAAAACTGGACTGCTACAGGTAAAAGAATGAAATTAGAACACTCCCTAACACCATTGACAAAAATAAACTCAAAATGGATTAAAGACCTAAATGTAAGGCCAGGCACTATAAAACTCTTTGAGGAAAACATAGGCAGAACACTCTATGACATAAACCACAGCAATATCCTTTTTGACCCACCTCCTAGTGAAATGGAAATAAAAAGAAAAATAAACAAATGGGGCCTAATGAAGCTTAAAAGCTTTTGCACAGCAAAAGAAACCATAAAGAAGATGAAAAGACAAACCTAGAATGAGAGAAAATATTGCAAACGAAGCAGCTGACAAAGGATTAATCTCCAAAATATATAAGCATCTCATTCAGCTCAATATCAAAAAAACAAAAAACCCAATCCAAAAACGGGCAGAAGACCTAGATAGACATTTCTCCAAAGAAGATATACAGATTACCAACAAACACATGAAAGGATGCTCAACATCACTAATCATTAGAGAAATGCAAATCAAAACTACAATGAGGTATCACCTCACACCAGTCAAGAATGGCCATCATCAAAAAATCTACAAACAATAAATACTGGAGGGGGTGTGGAGAAAAGGGAACCCTCTTGCACTGTTGGTGGGAGTGTAACTTGATACAGCCACTATGGAGAACAGTATGGAGGTTCCTTAAAAAACTAAAAATAGAACTACCATATGACACAGCAATCCCACTACTGGGCATATAGCCTGAGAAAACCATAATTCAAAAAGAGTCATGTACCACAATGTTCACTGCAGCACTATTTACAATAGCCAGACATGGAAGCAACCTAAGTGTCCATCGACAGATGAATGGATAAAGAAGACGTGTCCCATATATACAATGGAATATTACTCAGCCATAAAAAGAAATGAAACTGAGTTATTTGTAGTGAGGTGGATGGACCTAGAGTCTGTCATACAGAGTGAAGTAGGTCCGAAAGAGAAAACAAATACCCTATGCTAACACATATATGTGGAATCTAAAAATAAAATAAAATAAAATAATGGCTCTGATGAACCTAGCTGGGCAGGACAGGAATAAAGACGCAGATGTAGAAAATGGACTTGAGGACACAGGGAGTGGGAAGTGTATGCTGGGATGAAGTGAGAGACTAGCATTGACATATATGCACTACCAAATGTGAAATAGATAGGTTGGGAAGCAGCTGCATAGCACAGAGAGATCAGCTCAGTGCTTTGTGACCACCTATTGGGGTGGGATAGGGAGGGTAAGAAGGAGATGCAAGAGGGAGGGGATATGGGGATATATGTATACATATAGCTGATTCACTTTGTTATACAGCAGAAACTAACACAACATTGTAAAGCAACTATACTCCAATAAATATGTTAATAAAACAAAAAAAAGATTACCAGCTAGATTAGTATCTTTGTCATTAAATGAGCATTTAACAGAATGATGATAGATTTAAGAAAATATTGTAAGGAAAAACTGCATAGAAACGAAGTGTTATTTAATGAAATCACATCCATCTTTTTTTCAATGTGTTTAATACTGTTGCTATGGACCAAGATAAACTTCAGCACATAAATGTTTTCAAAATTTGAAAAAAAAAACATAGAAAACTCCCTCAACTCTATAATAAGACAGGCACACTGCATAATTATTTAAATGAGGTTCCTGAACAACCAAAACTAATCCATGGGGTTAGAAATCAGATCAATAGTTGCCTAGGGTTGGAGGTGGGAGGTGATTAACTGAGAAGGAGAAAGAAAAAACTTTTTGATAATGGAGATTTACTACTTTGTGAATGTGTGTTGGTTATATGAGTGTATACATTTGTTATAATTCAACCAAATGTCCAATTAAAATGTGTGTATTTTATTGTATTCAGATTATACCTCAGTAAAGTTGATGTGAAAATGGACCAAAATGGTCAAAAATTTAGACGAACAATATTTTGAGATTAATTTTGTCTTTGTTTTCGTGTGTTTGTTGATATGGGGAAATTCTTTATAAAAGAGAGACTCAAAAATAACTTCCAGTTTATGATTTTTTTTCTAGTATAGTGATGTCATTAATGGTGGCATCATTCATAGAAATAGCATAGTCAGGAGAAGAAGCAAGTTTTGAAAATTTAGTTAAGTTTTTTAAATGGTGAGCGTTATTTGTCTATGGGATATCTAAGTAAAAATATCCAGTAAATAGTTAAGTGTGTGAGTCTGGAGGTCAGCAAAGATATCTTGGCCGGATATGCACATTTGCGAGTCAGAAGCGCAGATGTTGATAAAGCCGTAGAATGGATGGGATCAGCCTTGGAGACTTTGTAGTAATAAAATAAGAGGCCTAGGACAGAACTACAAAGAACGTGTGATTTAAGCGATAAGCAGAGAGATGCCTGTTGAACACAGTAAGCTTGTGCAGCTATATAGCTAGGACAAAATAGGAGAGTAAAGTGTCATAGAGGGTAAAGTGTCACAGATGTTAAAGGAGGCGACACATATTATTTCAGCTAACAATTAATTAACAAAACAAATCTTAATGGCCCCTCTGACTTTAAAGAGGCAGGCAGTACAATCCTAACAGGCGCTAGGAAGGAATAAACAGAAATATGAGTGAATGCTATTGATGTCTGTCACACTTTGTGGTAAATTTCCTCCCCCTATTTTCAGCTTCACATCTCATTCTTCTTCTCCACAGCTATATCTAGTTTTGCTGGATTCCATGACTTTCTGCACTCTTGTGTTGTCTATTCTTTTTTTCTCTGTATTCTCTTTTGCTAACACTCTAACCTTTGACCTGCTCCAACAGTACCACTGCTTTTGTCAGAGTTTTATTGAATTGCTTATCCGCTGATGATGTTTTCTGTTACCTTCATTATTTAGAATTTAAAAATTTTAAAAGTTCTCATACACTAATTTTAGTAGGGCCTCTAGAGGGGGAGGATAGAAATACATGGATCTAATTTATTATCTTTAAATGACACTAAATAATTACACTTAAATTATCATTTTTTTTCTTTATACTTACTACATTCTGTGACTTGAATTCATTGTCTGCCCCTAAGATGCAAAGATATTTTACTAGAAGCTTTATAATTTCAATTTTTAAGCTTGGGTATATAATTCATATATAATCAAGTTAATATATGGTCTGAGGTGGAAATAAATGTTCAATATTTTTCCATATGAGATTATAGACTATTTGTTGAAAAACTCTTCCTTTCCCCAGTGGATATCTTGGTCACTTTTTCAAAAATCTTTTGACTATATGAGTAGTATATTTCTGGGCTTTTTATGATCTATTTGTCTATTCTTATGATGGTACTACATGCTTTATAGCTATGCTTAAAGTCAGGTATGTTAAGTCCCCCAGAACCTTGTTCTGATGGTAGAAGATGCTGAGATCCCTAGTGGCAAGGGGATTGATAGAATTCTGGAACAGCAGAGACCAGGTGCCAACACTTAACCATCAGAGTCAAGGCATAATTCTCATAATGGGCAGCATGGTCATAATGGCCTCCAGAAGGTCCTGATCCATAAGGATCTATGTATATGCTTCATAGAACATGATGTTCTACAAAAAAAAAAAGATGGGTAACCAAAAAGAGTCAGCTCCTTAATAATAAGCCATGATCCACTGCCCAATTTCGAATCTCGGGTCAGTCCTAATCCTCAGGACCCATCAGTTAAAATAGAGATCCCATCTCCTTAAGTGGTGATTTCCCCAGTCCTTTCCCAAACTTATGACCATTTATAATGAGGAAAAGGAAAAGTTCAGATTTTCAAGATCTGTTGGCTATAAGGTCCAAGCTGAAATGAATACCCAGGGAACCAAAGTGCCATTGTGCCTCTTCTGTTAGAGTAGAGGTGTGTGGAAGTCAGGTAATAAACGGAGTTCTAGTATTGGCCTGTCTCACCAGTAGTCACTTCTCTGGTTTCTGAATATATATTTGTAGCTCTGAATATATATTTGTTCTACTATACATGTAGCTGGTAGAACTCTCACACTGATTTTTTGGCCCATGGAGTAAATGCAATTAGAGTAATAACATGACCATACTAGCTTAGAGCCATATGCAGCCAGCTACACAGAACTAGTCGTACAGAACCCAGAATAGAAACTTCAAGTCTGGCTTCCCAATATAGATGTTTATTTTGAGGTCTAGTAACTCAACCCAGAGACATTATTTAATCCCTAATTTCTTTATTTTTAAAGACCTTTTGGAATAAAAATCTATTTATAAATGAATACCAAGAAATAGTTTATCACATGGTTATTTTGAGGTCTAAATAGAAATTGCTTCAAGAACTGTAACTCTTAGAAAGGTCTACAATTTCACACTACTTGTAAGCTAACAAGTTAGCTTACTACAGTTTCATGGATGCTGGCAGAAGACGTGATATTTTTAGGTCAAAAAGTGCATTTTTCATAGCATAGCACAGAGCCCCAGCTTTATTTTTGCGCTGGTTCCCCTTGCCAATTTCAATGGGAGTGAGATGGAGTCACCTGGGTGCATCCTTAGAAAACCCCATTCGATGGACCTCAAGCAAATCCACCTGACATCCCCTCAGAGGGAGACGTTATCTTTATTACACTTGACGGTAAACAAACTTGCCCTCTGCTCTAGAGGGAGACATTATCTTTATCTAAGGCTGTTCACTCTACCAATATCCTTGAAAAAATAGTCTCAGAGAAAGGCAAACATGAGCAGAAGCATGGAGAATTGTCTCTCAACATTAGTATATCTTTCTCTTTCAAATTTTGATAGAAAAATTGATATGTTAGATGAGATACAAGGACTATTGATAGACTCTGGAATATTGAGTCATGACTTACTACAGTGGAACCCCACTCTTAACATCTCAACCCCAACCATTGACAAAAAAAGGCAGATACACTTTTTACATTAATTCTAGTGTTTCTCCAGTAGATAACAATCTTTGAATTCTTACATTTTCAAATACCTTCATACTAAATTTATGTCCTAGGTCAAGACAGAGATTAATTGTGCAACTGAAACCATTGTTTTAGGTCCCAAGAGAGTTCCCATTAAGTTAATGTCGATGCATTTATTTGTCTTACCATTTCATTTGAAATCTTGGCCATTAGATGAGAGAGAGATTTTCCTAAGGGGCCTTCAAATGAACTTCACATTTTTTTTTCCCAGTTCATTTCAGCCAAGGGATAAATTGGCACACTTTCTGATGTGAGCACATAGTGGAAAGAACATCAGACTGAGATCCAGGAGACTCATGTTCTAATCCCATTTCTTTCATTAGCTTGCTGTGTAACCTTGGACAAGCATGTAGGGTTTTAAGTAGCACAGAATAAGAATCACTTATTAACAAATACAGCCAAAAAAAAAAGAAAGAATTTTTACCAATTTCAAATTACATATCTGGCTTCTAAATTTCAAGATGGATTTTTCTTTAATAAGCAGAACAATATTCTTCCATGTGAGAAGCAAACCATTTTACTGTAGTTCTTTTTTTAAACAACGAGAAAGAAAAATCAAATAAAAATATAGACCTTCCAAGATGTTTTCTAAGCCTGTAACTGTGGAATGATTCAATCTTTTATGCCACAGGTGTAGAATATCATAGAAATTTTAAATCAGAAAAATTCTCAAATTTTATATCTTATATAATGTATTTGAAGATTTTTTCCCCCTCACTTTGAAAATATCCGATTTCTTATTTCAAAATAAGGTTATTTTAAGTGTCTATCTTCCCTTCTTATTCTCACAGTCACTACTCTAGATTGACCTAGAAGATTAATCATTAATCCCTTAACTGATTTCCAAATTTCTGGCTTGTCTCCACCTGGAATATGTCCTTTCAATTTAATCTTCTTAAAATTTAAACCACCTCTGCCTATTGGATTAAGCTCAAACTTAATCCAATAAGTTCAAATACCAGTCTTGGTATTTCTAATCTTGGGTTACCTTGTCTAGTCAACGTTCATCTTCCTCTTTACCAAAAGGGAACTCTCATCACAGTCAGATGAATACACTTATATGTGTCTAGAATACATCATTTTCATCTCAACCTCCATGCCTTTCTGACTTAGAACTTTTTCTCCCATCATCTCCACATATCTGGTTTCAACCTTTCCTTTAAGGCTCAGTTCTACATCCACTTCCTCTCTTAAGCATTCCTTGATTTTTCTCAGATCTTAGATATTTTCTCAGATATTTTACAAAAGTTTGTAATACTAGAACTCTAATCTGAGCCACATACATTTTTGAATTTTGTTTTGTTATTTTTCCTTAGGTTGGATTTTTTTTTTTTTTTGAGAGCAGAAAACTGACTTATTTACCTCTCCTCAAAGCCTTTGACTCCCCATTTTTCTTGATTCGATTGGTTGAATTGTGACTTAGTATGATTGTTTGCCGTGCTTTACCATAAGAAAGTTGGAATATTTCTTTGTTGTTTTTCTGCATCATGGAGGTGATGCAGAGCGATTTGGCTTCAGTGGGCTGAACCAGGAATTCTATTCTAAGTTTACACTGATGTTTTCACTTACGGTACCAGTAATCTAGATGAGGATTGAGTAGAAGATTTTTGATTTGGCAATTTGAGAGTTATTGATTAGTTTTAAAATTATAATTTTAATAGAGTGGTAGGGAATAAATCCAAATTAAAGTAGGGTAGAGTACCTAGTGATAGATACTGATGGAGTAATTTATTCATACAATCATTTCATTCAAATACTCATTTTTCAATTGAGCTATTATAGTGGTCACTAATTTGTTACCAGGACCTTTTCATATTACTTTATCCTAAAGTTTCTGCTGTGACTCTTCACTAGCTATCCTTCATTCTGGGGATCTTAGGCCATGTTGGGTCTTGTTGCCTTGCTAACACTTCATTAATGTCATCATATATGCTGGATACTATGTATTATGGGTTAAATTGTATTCCCTTCCAAATGTATATGTTGAACTCCTAGCCCCCATTACCTCAGACAGTGACCTAATTTGGAAATAGGGTTGTTGCAGGTGCAATTGCTTAAGATAAGGCTACACTGGAGTATTGTGGGCCCCTCATCCAGTATAATTATTCTTTTAATAAAAAAGGGGAAACTTGGACATAGACACATGCACACAGAGAGAATGATATGTGAAGATTGGAATTATGCTGCCACAAGCCAAACAACTACCAGAAGTGAGGAAAGAGGCTTGGAAGAGATCCTTCCTAGCATCTTTAGAGGGAGCATGGTCCTGCTGACATCTTGCCTCCAGAACTGTTAAATAATAAATTTCTATTGTTTAAGCCACTCAGTTTGTGGTACTTTGTTATGGCAGCATTAGTAAACTTATACACCACCCTCAAAGTGCCTGGATGGAATTCTTCCTTGTATTATTACACATTTCTACCTCCTTCTAGAATAATGCTGTCTAAAGAATTTTTGTCCATGATGGAAATGTTCTATGTCTCCTGTCCAAATATTTGCCACTAGCTAAATGTGACTATTAAGCACGTGAAGTGTAGCCTCTGCACCTGAGGGACTGTATTTTTATTTTACTTAATTTCAATTAATTTACATTTACATTAAACAGCTGCATGTGGCTAGCAGCTACCATATAGAACACTGCAGTCCTAGAGCTTGTTCTAGTGCAATAGGAGTGTCTACTTCTGAGTCCTAGTCTTACCCAGTTTGCATTGGACCTTCTGTGACCTGTAATATCATAGGATAGAATAAAGCATGAACCCAAGACTTTGTCACTCAGGCTGCTAAATTCTGTTGATAAGCCTTCTCTCAGTAGCTGGAGTTCAACCAAATTGAAAGGAATAATCAGGAAAGAGAAGGATGCTGGATTCTAGTTCATGCCCCATTTTCATTCGCTAGTCAGTCACTTTGATTTTGTTGAGCCTGCTATCAAATGTTCCCATTGTGTTAGTGGGTTTTAATATGAATCATGACTATGAATTAAGAACTAGGTAGTAATTTCTGATTAATTTCAGCTAAGTCATTTGACCAGCCACTGAGGTTGCTTACTAGATTAGTGACCTTGCTTAACACTGAATTGGTGCCCAGAAAGTACAAAGTTATAACTCATATTTCCAATTGTGTATGACTTCCATGACTCAATCAAGCCACAGGAAGACATTCACTCTTCCTTTATATTATTTTTCTGTTTCTTGTCATTAGGAAGGTGAGTTGCTCTTGTTTTCTGATAGCTTCTTTGTTTGGATTAAAGCTTTTCTACTGGAATGTCTTATCCTTTTGGTTCTTAATAGTTTCTATCATGGAATATGAATCTTGATATTTCCCAGATACATTTCCTGTTTTGGGCCTTACTATCAACCAAGACTTTGGCCTCAGAATAGGGATCAAACATGTTATTGGCTTGCCTGGATTGACTCCTCATAACTTCTGGATTCTTCTTCATCCCCAAATTCTATTCTTAGTGATAAAGGTCAAAAATTTAATCTCAAAATTCTAGGATACAGGACTAAGGAACATCCTTTGAAACTCAGGAAAGATCAATTTAGGACAAGCTAAGGACATTGGATCAGCAAATTTCACTTAAACACAACCATGAAATAGAAAATGATTTATGGCCATTACCTTGAAGATTCAGTGAGGCACTAAATGACTCCATGTAGCCTCTACCTAAATATCTCTGGACATACAACTACAAGGAATAAGTAAAAGAAAGAAACTACAATGAACAATTCTGGAACAATTGCTATGTGCCAGTCACCTTGCAAATTACTTTCATATATAAGGTCTAATTTAGTGTTGGCAAGTATATAAAAACATTATTACTATACTTACTTTATTGATGAGGAAATTGAAGATCAAAGGTTAAGTGACTGCTCTTGAGTTCTACAGCAAGTAGTTCCTAAATGTTGCAGGAAACAGAAGATTTGGAAAGATCCAGAACAGAATAGAGATTGGACGAACTATGTGAAGAGAAGGCCAACAAATAAATGTGACAATATGAGTGTATACAGACACTAGTACTCAGATATTCTTTATCTTTGCTGATGTCAGAAAAGGGAAATTAACTAAGCCTTAACATAAGATAGTGGTGTCCAACGGAAGGCTGGATTTCCCAGCAGATAGGCCTGCATGCAGTATGCTGGAATTGATAACTAAAAGATGTTTTGAGCTCTTTAATATTTCCAAAGGAATTACTTTATGTGTAATCTTTTCTCAGAACAAGAGAAGATATTTTATACATATACATTTATATACACACATGTATGATTATATGAATTATACTTATGGATTAAATCATAAAATATTAATTAAACAGTAATATGCCAGGTGCTATGCTTAGTAGTTCTGGTGATACATTGTTGAGGATGATAGACTGGGCTCTAGGCCTCCTATCAGACAATTAAATAAACAATAATAGTAAAGGATGCAGGGAAACAAGTAGGGGTTTTTTTTGTTTATTTTTAAAATTTATTTATTTATTTATGGCTGTGTTGGGTCTTCGTTACTGTGCGAGGGCTTTCTCTAGTTGCGGCAAGCGGGGGCCACTCTTCATCGTGGTGCGCAGGCCTCTCACTGTCGCGGTTTGTCTTGTTGTGGAGCACAGGCTCCAGACGTGCAGACTCAGTAATTGTGGCTCACGGGCCCAGCTGCTCCGCGGCATGTGGGATCCTCCCAGACCAGGGCTCGAACCCGTGTCCCCTGCATCGGCAGGCAGACTCTCAACCACTGCGCCACCAGGGAAGCCCCACAAGTAGGGTTTTGAGGGAGTGTTTAATCTAGTCTAGTATACTTGGGCTAAACCTCCCAAAGAAAGTGCTATCGAAACTGGTACCTAAAGGATAAATAGACATTATCCAGGTGGAGAAGAGCAGGAAAAGTGTTTCAGGCAGAATAAAAAGCAAATGCAAAGTGGAGATTGTGCGGATTCTCAAAATCCCTCCAGCGGAATGTCATACATAACTCTATTTCTTAGGTCCCTTGTGCTGTCATAATGTTTCTGGCATCACTGTCCTCTTTATAGTTTGGGGGTAAGCCACTAAACCACTCTGCACCTAGTTTTTTCATGTGATGAGTCAGAATTCAGAGAGTGTCTTTCCAAAGTACATTGGGGACTGATGTAAACCCATGGGAGTGAGTGATGGGCACGGAATAGGACAACACCGGGCCTGAACTCAGATGCCCTGGGTACAAGGCCTGCCTGTGCCACATGTAACTTGATGATCTTAGAAGAAAATCCAAAAACTCAACAGCCAAGAACAGAAAACTGAAGATGAACAGCAACAGAATGCTGTTTCCTGGCAACAAAGATGAAGAACTTCTTTCCAGCTAAGAGGAAAATGTGTTCCTCTAGTTTGTTTTCAAATTTCATTGGCATCCCATTCACCTGTGCTTGTTAAAACACAGGTTGCTGGGCCCCACATCCAGAGGTGCTGATTCCAAAGTTTTCAGTCGAGGCCTGAGAATTAGCATTTCTACAAGTTCCCAGGTGATGCTGATGATGTCAGTTTAGGAATCACACTTTGAGAACCTCTGTTTTAGAATATGTTGTCTACTAACTAATTTTCAAGCTGTTGCTGTTTAAACCAGGGTGCGCAACTATTTTTTCAGTTCTCATGATTCTTCCCTTCAGATAACCTCAACTACCACCAGAAAATGCTACAATGTGAAGATATAAACTAGCAGATTTTCAACTATTTTAATATGACAGCCTCTATTCCAAGTTCCTATCTTGGCTGAGGCCTTTCATTTGGCCATTATTTAGAGTAAATGAAGCAATTGGCCAGGTCATCAGAAGCTCCAGAGGATTCAAAACCACTGAATATATGTGTTTATTTTCCATAAGGGCTAGGAAACCACTTATGATTATTTTCTTGAGAATTTAAATGGCAACAAAGGCAGCAGTATTCAAATGGCAATTTTATCTCCTCTTGGCTGCCTTTTTTTTTTTTTTTTTAAACTTTGGATTTATTTATTTATTTATTTATTTATGGCTGTGTTGGGTCTTCGTTTCTGTGCGAGGGCTTTCTCTAGTTGTGGCAAGTGGGGGCCACTCTTCATCGCGGTGCGCGGGCCTCTCATTATCGCGGCCTCTCTTGTTGCGGAGCACAGGCTCCAGACGCGCAGGCTCAGTAATTATTGGCCCACGGGCCCAGCCGCTCCACGGTATGTGGGATCTTCCCAGACCAGGGCTCGAACCCGTGTCCCCTGCATTGGCAGGCAGAGTCTCAACCACTGCGCCACCAGGGAAGCCCCTTGGCTGCCTTTTTATGTCATCTGACAATTCCCACTTCCACAAGGTGAGAATTCACAGGCTTATATTTTTTTCACTAAATTATTTCTTCTTTTCACACGTTTTTTTTTCTTTCATCCTGGAGGAATGATTTATAAAAAGAGTTACCTTTCAGATTACACCATTAAAAACTCGTGGCATAAAAAGTTAAAGCCCTAAGTATAACTAGTCAACTACTAATTTGAAGCAGCTATATTCTCAATATCAGCTTAATCAATGTTTATACAACATAATCTTAGGATGACATCAATTAACGTAGGAAAGGATTGGGTTTGAATCACATTATCTTCATCTCTGCCTCTCCTGGGAACTTCAAGTTGATCTGCATCCCCCTAAAATTTAGGACATGTGGCCAATTGCTACAGGTCAGAGAGAGGACAAGTGGGAGATATAGAGGTAGCTGCACATGTACTCTGTAGAAGAAGAATACCATCTACATTGTACCCAGAAGGCCTTGAAGTATTTGTATAGCTAATTTGGGCAGAGCTGGAGCTACAACTCTGGACTCCAGGCTCCTGATTATGCTGCCTTCTTCATTTCTTGTATGTTTCTCATTACTTCTTTCAATGTCTCTCACCCTGCTTCACACCATATTGCATGGTTCTACTTATTTTCCTGCCCTGCCCCACCCAATAATGTGATTACCTTTAATAATGACTTCAAAGCTCCAAAAGTTTCAAACCCTTTTTATAGGGAACTCACAAAATTTAACAGCTTTCAAGACCTAATAAAATTAATCTTTATTGGTCTATAAGCCTAAAATGGATATCCCTGAATAGAGAGTTTTCCTAAACTGTGCCTGTCACCGAATGAGCCTCTTACTTCAAATCAAATCTGACCCGGAATCTGTAACTATATACTTTCCCATCCTTCCACCCCAGATCTCAACAACCACCAGGGATTCTGGACCTCTCTTTTACTATAATAAATGGTGTGTGCCTTCTCTTGCCCCGCCCCAGGAGATAAGATTGCATACTTGCAGAACAAACTCGAACTGTTGTTCAAAGTGACTAGAGTCCTGAGAAATTTTCCATCATGGATAAAGGGGAAGATGAAGAAAACAGTCCAAGGATTAAAGAAGACCTCAGTCTTGAGCAGGAGGACGAGCTAATGTTATAGCAGCGTAAAGACTGTTTTCAGTGTGACTTAGTTATCCACTGAAGAGAGGAGCAAGTGTGGAGAGGAACATATCAATTCATTATTTTTAATTTAATTTGAGGCCTCTAACAAGTGCTCATTGTCATGGTGGATCAGTTCTCCCTTTAACAGAAATTTTTTTCATTTACCCATCTTCTTCTTTCCTGTTTTCACCTTGGGGTACCCAACATGGAGATATTCCCCTGATGGAATACTATATTTACTGGTCACTTAAATCCACCATATGCACTCATATAGTAATATAATAAATAAATCCTGATCATGTAATTTATACTCATATGATTAGATATCTTAGTAGCATTAGGTACCTTAATAATAACTAAATTCAGTAGAAATCAGTAGCAATCAGTAACAAATAAAAACTTCTGGCCTTATTTATGGCAAAATCTTACATATACAAAATGATTAATAGTTTACAAAGCGTGTCTTGCATATGTTATCTTAACTAATGTCCATCACAGTCTAAAGTGTGAGAGGAGATTATTACTCCCATCTACGGATAAGAAAGTTTTAATGACTTCCCAAAGTCACACATTTGGTTCATAATAGGTAAGTGTCTCGAAAACATGTGAATTTCTACGCTTTCAATATGTACAAAAATATTGGAAGCATGAGGCTACAATGGCTGTATTCTCTTGATCGCCATAACAATATAATATATATTTTTTCCTTTCTAATTTGATATTGTCTCTTCTGTAACTTTGCCAGTTCATCATCCCATGTCTGGCTACTAAATGTTGGAATTTCTCAGAGTTCAGCTGTGGCCTGTCTTCTCTCTCACCTCACACTCTACTTAAATGACTTCATCCATTCACATCCAATTAAAATTCAACCTATATGCCAACAATTCATAAATATTGTATTTCCACAACATCCTTCTGAATTCAGATATGACTGCCATTCTTAGATTGCCACATGCCAGTGCAAGTTTAATGGGTCAAACATTGATCTCTGAACTCTTATTTTCTGCCTATCTTCCACCTCTTCAGAGAAACTTATTTCTATCCAGTCTCCCCCAAATCAATAATGACACCATCATGTAATCCAATACCTGAGTCCCAAACCAGGAATGATATCTGTGGCACCCTCACCTCCTTCACTTTCTACATCAAATCAATAAGCAAATCCTTTTGAGTATATATCAACCAAAGAGGTCTCAACTCTGTTCCCTGCCCACCATTCTCACCATTAACATATTCTAAATCAGTGATGTCAGTTCTTTTCAACTTGCTCCCTTGAATCTAATTTCAACAATGTTAGATAATGATCTTTTAAAAATGGAAATGAAGCCATGTCACCATTCTCTGCTTAGACAACTTCAGTGACTTCCTTCTGGCTTTTGGAAGATAAATTATTGGCATAAATTATAGGGTCCTTCTCTTATCAGCCCTCATTCCAACCTCATCTCATGGCTCTATTTTCCTTCCCTCCTTCTCTGCACTCTTACACAACACTGGCCTCTCTCAGTTGCTCCAGTGTGTCAACCTCAGAGCCTTTCTACATACTGGTTCCTCTTCCTATGATGTTCGTGTGACTCACATCTCCTCATTCTTTATTTTTTTAAGGGATTTTGTTGTAGCTGGTTTTCTTTTTTTAAAAAAAATATTTATTTATTTATTTTCGGCTGCGTTGTGACTTAGTTGCTGCACGCGGGCTTTCTCTAGTTGCAGCGAGCGAGGGATACTCTTTGTTGCAGTGCGCAGGCTTCTCATTTCAGTGGCTTCTCTTGTTGCGGACCACAGGTTCCAGGCGCACAGGCTTCAGTAGTTGTGGCACATGGGCTAAGTTGCTCCACGGCATGTGGGATCTTCCCAGACCAGGGATAGAACCCATGTCCCCTGCAATGGCAGGTGGATTCTTAACCACTGTGCCACCAGGGAAGTCCCTCCTCATTCTTTAAATCACAGTTTAAGTTCATTTACTCAGAAAGATCTTTCCTGACTGTGTATGTTCCCTTGATCTAAATTAAGTCCTTCTTTTATACACTTTCAAGCATCCTATTCTTTTATTTTCCTTTTGTAGAGCTTATCACAGTTTTAAATTATTTCTTTGTATGATTATCTTTTTTTCTGAAATTCTTGGTAGACTATAAAATTCATGAGAACAGGAGTCAAATCTTCTTTGCTTTCCTCTGAACTGTAATTTAGCATAGTCTTTGGTGGTATACATATTGATATTATTTAATATTTGAATGAATAAATGTACATGTTTGTAGAAGTTATTGCATATTAATCTGGAAGTCAAAACCCCTGATATCTAGTCCTTATTCTGAAACCAACACACCATATAACCTAGAGCATCTTTCCCTTTGAATGCTGTGGTTTCCTCATCTGCATAAAGAAGAGGTGAGAGTCTGTGTTTTCTAATTTTCCTTTTATCTCCAAAATGCCCTCAATCTATTACACAAGAAAAAATATATCCAGCAACCATGGTTGGAGCCTCAGAACACAGTAAATAGGTCTCCAAGTGAAGAGGAAATATGTTTTTTTGTACCATCATGACATTGCTACATTCTGTAGCAATTTTTGCATAGTTAGAAGCAAATTTAGGATTATATCTATCTCCTGACTCTGCCTCTCTCTTCTGCAGGAAGACTTAAGATAAAGCTCATACTCATTCATCATAAACAAACTGTATCTTTTGTGTGTGTGTGTGTGTGTGTGTGTGTGTGTCTTTATCTAGGTTTCCATCTTGAAAGGCACCTTGGCCCCAAGAGGATAAGTTTTTATTCTGAGATACAAATGTATCATGAAGTCCTCCATTCTTTGTATATAAAGTCAGAGGCTATTGAGTTAATTGGGAACATAGAAATTATGAAATAACCCAAATACTTATTTTCTAGTCCATTAGTGGTCCCAGCAAGGAGGAATCTGTCATGGATTTTTTATTAGTGTCTGTCTGGAAGACAATATAAGAAAACAGACTCTGTAGTCTTTATAAATAAATACTCAAACAAGTCAAAACCACTCAGAAGACAAAACACTCCTTCCAAATTATTATTGTTTATCTTCCACTGTGTTTCCATTCCTACATATGTTATCATCTGTCTTACCCAAGTCTTGCTCTCCTTCTATTATAAATCACAGATGTTGGGCTAATAGTTTTATAAACTAGTCCTATTTCTTGCTTTAAAATTGGTTCCACATTTACAGAACATTTTTGGAAACTTGTATGGACTCAAATATTTATGATTGTTGCTAACCTTAGAATTAAATATAGCCTTTCCCTTAAAGCACGAGCAGGCATTTTTTCATTGCATTCTGGAAACTTACTGGCTGTATTCCCCAAGAAGCTTGGGATCATTTATCCTAAAATTATCTGGTAGTTGAGAAAACTAAAGTAGACATTGGAGAAGCCAGCCATCCCACAGAAAGAAAGGGACATGAGCAATGAATGGCATGCCTCTGGCTCTGCAACTGAACCACTTAGTCTCATGTCCAAGAGTTCAAATTCAATACACGATACTTTTCCTCTTTTGTGCCTAGGACCTGAATAGGGGAGTAGATGTTTTTTTTCTTATACTAGAATTTCCCAGAATATGACATTCATTTTGAGTATTTATAGATGTATTGAAGAGAGTGCTACATACCTCACCAGGATGTTGTAAGATTAAAAAAATGATATTCTAAATGTAGTGTCTTGGGATATAATAAAGTTTTCCTGGAGTGTTGGTAACATTATACTTATTATTATATATGGCCTCCAAGATGCAACTTTCTATAGAAAATCATGGTGTAATGATGTGTTTGTAGAGTGAGGAGAAATGAGGGGGTGTTTACCAACTGTTGGGCCATTGCCTCTTTGTTCTTTGGTAATAATAATTTAAGTACTTTCACAGCTGCTATGCCATTCTTTCTTTCAACTACTTATGGAATATAGTTAAAATAAGTGATGTGCTTGCAGCCACACAACTAATAAAATAGTAGAGCAAGGAATTCACCAAGACTTCTTGAGCTATTGTTCTATACCTTCTCCATTGTCACAGTAGTCTTTTTTCCTTCTTATTTAAGGGAACAATGACAGCTTTCCACAGCTTCTAAAGCAATGCTTCATAGTATGAACTGAATAAATATGTATTGGATGAATTAATGAGATTTTTGTACCATGAATATCACGGGCTGGGAGGTCAGTTAAAATACTGAGAAGTGTCTATTCCAACCACATCTGGCAGGAAGACAAGGGAAAGGGGGTGATATGGAACACCTCTCACTCATTGAGGAAACAATTAAGGCCAGAGCATCTACTCTGCAGCCAAGGAGATTCCAAGCTCCATAGATAGTACAGTAACATCATGAACTTTTCCCCTAGTAGGCTGAGGAGTTAGCTACAGCCAATGCATAGGGAATATGAGAAATGGAGATGAGTCTTGAGTGACCATAGATTTCTAGTTTATGCAGCACAGAGGATGATGGAAGCATTAACTGAGAAAAGGAAACAGTTAAGAGGAGCAAGTTTAGGGAGGCTAATAACAAGTTTAATGTTGGAAATCAATATGAGGTTCTCTGAGCCATATGCATGGAGATGTCTATTTGTTTGCAATATGAAATCAGAAGTCAGGTCAGAGAACAGGGCTTTAGATCCAAATTTGTCGGTTGTTGAGGCCACATTTACTCTTGAAACAATGGAGAAAGGTACCTGTAATATCTAGATTCTGAATGCATGTGCAAACACAAATATATTCATTAATTAAGCATTAAGTGAAAACACATAATTTACTATTACCTTTTTTTTAACATTATCAGCCACCTAGTGCTTTATATTTCAATGTATGTTTTGATTTCTAAATTTATTTTCCTATACATTTAGTGATGCTTGGCTAAAGTTGCCTATATATTTAGAGCATCACAATAGATCTTGGTTGTGTACCATTTTTTTATACTTAGCTATTAAATTATTCAGGCAACTAGGATAAAACCAATGTTAATTTTTTGTTTGTTTTTGTTTTTTTTACCAAGCAGTTGCATTGAATTTTCTGTTTTATATTAACCTTCACTCTGTAGTAAGACATTGTTGCAGTCATTAAAACCATGAATACTGGTATGAGACAATTTGGGTTGGAACTGCAGCTCTGTAGGTCATTAGTTGTGCAACTTGGGAAATTTATATAATCTTTCTATGCCTCAACTACTCATTGATAAACTGCAGATAACAATCTTGCCTACCTCACATGGTTATAATGAATATTAAATAAGTAAGTATATATGTAAAATTGCCTCAAAAAACCCCCCCAGTACATAGTAAGTTGTGTACATTGTTAGCTCTTATTATTTTCTAATTATTTTTATATTTAAATTCATGTTTAGAAACATAAAACATTAGTTACACAAGTTACTTATTATCAAAAAATTTAAAATATGAAAATATATTTATGAACACTATAGCTAAAGATTATTGGGATAGTTTCATGTAAAGAATATTATTTTTCCAAATTTAGATTGATTGCTAAGGAAATTGTAAAAGAAAATGGCTTTGCCCAGTCTCTTAATGAAATTGTATTATGTGAAACATGTAAAACACATCAAATCAAATCACACTTTGGTGGCAAAACTGACTTTTCAGTGACAGTGAACTCCACTCCTATTTCATCTCTATAGTTGCTTTAATAGTTGGCCTTTTATTTTATTTATTTATTTATTTTTAAACATCTTTATTGGAGTATAATTGCTTTACAATGGTGTGTTAGTTTCTGCTTTATAACAAAGTGAATCAGTTATACATATACATATGTTCCCATATCTCTTCCCTCTTGCGTCTCCCTCCCTCCCACCCTCCCTATCCCATCCCTCTAGGTGGTCACAAAGCACCGAGCTGATCTCCCTGTGCTATGCGGCTGCTTTAAAATAAGTGTTCAAATGCCCTCTGAGGGAGCTGGGCTCGAGTATATATCAGAATAAGTAAAGGTTTATCCTAGGTGCTGTGTCCCACCTGAGAGACAAAATTTCTTAGGTCCAGAGACTGAATATAAATGACAGTCACTCAAGGCACTATGCCATGGTTTCATGCAATTCACAGGGCCACTCAGCAGCCAAGACTTGTGTGACTGCTAAAGTTTGCACAGACAATAAATAATTGACATAAACCTAATTACATTTTTTTTTGGCAAAAAAAGCATATAACTCTTGGTAAATAGAAATTACAGAAGGAAATAGGTGATATATAACTAGCATGCTTATTTTTCATAGTAAATATATGAGTTTTCTTTAAAAATCTTAAATTTGATAAGTTCGAAGAGGTGGTATGGCTTAATAATACTGTTCAGTGTAGAATTTGAAGCCAAACAGCTAAGTGAACATCCTGTTCTCCACTTACCAGCTTGGCAAAGTTACATAGAATCTCTGTGCTTCACTTTCCTCATCTACAAAGTAGAGCTAATAATAGTACCTATCTGACAGGTGGTTGGAAGAATTAAACTATTTTATCTTTATAAATTATTTAAGAAAGTTCTGCCACATCATACAATCTCTATAAGTGTTAACTCTGATTGTAATGGAGATATGAGCAGAATGCACAAGAGAGGTCATATTTTTTCTTCTTAGGAAGGTCAAGAAAGGCTTTCCTCTTCCTGGACTGTTCTTCCTCGACAATTTTCTCTGCCTCCCCACTCCTATCTGTCCCTCAAAGTCCACCCAGATGTCATCCTTTTCTGTAAAGCCCTCTGATCTCCCTGCATCTTTTCATTAACAGAATGAATCACTCTACTCTTTACACTACTTCTAGATTCTGTATTTCACTGTCCTCTGTTGAGTCGTTCTTATTTGCTTTACCTTTCATTCTCAACTTTTTGATGAAAATGCTACTTTGCATTGAGTATTAAAGAGTATCCCTTGAACATACTAGGAATATATAGTATAATAAATGTAAAGAAATAAGACAAACAGAAAAAGTAGGGGAAAATTACCCGGGGACTTGCCCTACCAACTAATAAAACATATTTTACTATAAACAATTAAGCTAGAATGATGCCATAATAACCAGATCAATAAGAGAAGGTAAAATATCCAAAGAAAGAAAGGATCTTTTTTTTTTTCAATAAATGGAGTTCAAACAACTGGATAATCACTTTGGAAAAAAAACATTGGGTTAAGATCACACATTACACATTAGATAAAATAAATCTCAGATGAACTCAAGATTGTAATGTTATTGATATTAAAAAATAAAATATATGTAAGTATAGTATTAGGGGTTTGGGAACAAAATTTTTCTGTTTATAATAAAGGCAGAAACAATATTTTTAAATTCCAATTGATATGGGACTTCCCTGATGGTCCAGTGGTTAAGACTTTGCCTTCCAGTGCAGGGGGTGCGGGTTCAATTCCTGGTTGGGAGCTAAGATCCCATATGCCTGGTGGGCAAAAAACCAAAACATCTTTGCAATATTGTAACAAATTCAATAAAGACTTAAAAAAAATTCCAATTGATGAAATGTATTGTTTCCACATAGCAGAAATACTGCAAGCAAAGACGAAAAACCATATTAAAGTTTTAGATGCAAAGTTGGAAAAAATATTTGCAGAAAATACAATAAAATGAAGATTAATAACTTTGGTTTCCAATAAACTCTCTAAAATAAATAAGAAAAAGACAAACTCAAACAAACAAAATCAATAAATGACATAGCTAGACAGTTCTCAAGAGAAGAACTATTAATCTCTAATCAAGATACTTAACCAAACAAGTAATCGAAATATCAAATTAACCCATACTGAGATATCAACTTAAAACTACCAGATTGAGTATCTTGTCTGTTTGTTTTAAGAGTAAAATCCATTGCTGGCATGGGCATGGCCAAATAGGTTTTACGTAAATTGTAAATGGGCTTGTAAATGGATACACCTTTTCAGAGAGTAATTTAACAGGTAATATAACAAAAACTTACAAAAATGCCCATTCATCTTGTGGCATCAACTCTACTTCTAGAACTTTATACTAAGGAAATAATCTGATTTGTGTGAAAATATGAATGTACAAAGACGCCTTTATCTATAATGCTGCTATCCATAAGCAATTTTAGAATAAATTCTAGAGTGCCCATGTATTGGTTAGTTATCAGCCATTAAAAGCCTTTAAGTTCTGCATTTATTGACACGTAGATGAACACAGTGCATTGTAAAGTGTAAAAGCTGTTTTAAAAGTATCACATTTATTATGATCTCATATTAGTAAGAAATGTAAATATACATTGGGGAGAAGTAGGGAGTTCATATAACAGTGTGAAAATGTACATAAAGACTGTACCTTGAGTGGTATTTAGGTGATGTTTATAGTCTTCTCTTTATCTGTATATAAGACCACGTTGTCTAGAATAAATTTGTAGTGTATTTTATCTATAATTGGAACATGTTATTGTTATGAAAAAGAAAGATATTGCCCAATAATCAAATGGATTAAAAAAATGCACTTTTGTAGTTTCCAGTGACATTAGCTAAATACTTGGAAATGGTCATCTTAAGGCCCCCTGTGTAATCAGAAACACAGCTGTCGAGACTTGAACAGGAATAATTCTAGACTCCAAATTATGTTTTTCTATTTTTCCTTCTCTTCTTAATTTTCCAGAGTCTAAGAAAACAAAACACCATGAATTATTAGTCCATGGAAGAATTACCACGGAAAGAAGACTATTTTTAAAACCTTCATTTTTTATAAATAATTTACTTCGTTATAGGACCTAAACGTTCAAAACACCTGTGATTTACAGTTTAGAATGCCAGATCTATTTCCCATGGAATGCCAGATACATTTTCCAGATGTGTTGTTTATGGGACTAGATTATTTATGACAGGTGTCAGGGTTTTGGTTTTTTTTCTTCTTTCAAATTCCCTAATTAACCTAAAAGGAAAGAGGAAACCTGCTTAGTTCATTTTCAAAACAGGATACAGAGGCCCCTTCTACAGCTCAGTCACAATATAGATGTCTTAGAAGCGTCTAAGAGTTGACATGTAACATTAACACAGGTCATTTGGGGTAGATTTTGTTAAGATGGCTTTTCCTAATAAAAAAATATATACTGCTAAGTTGAATATGAAATAGCATCCTAGAAATGACATGATTTTTATTTTTTATTTTGTAATTCATGTACAATGTGAATACCCAATAAATAATGATAGAGATCTAGCTGATATTGAGAAAACATCTTCACATTTAAAAAAGATTCATCAAATGTTAACTTCCCTTTATATAGTTCCATCATGTCTCATCTCTATTTCTTTGTTGAAAGACAACTTTCTGTGCCTTATTAGACATTCTCCTTTGGCTAATGTGGTTGATTTTGCTACTATTGCTAATAATAATGAGAATCACCCCACAATAAAAATAGCCATATTTATTAAATACTTACTTTAAGCAACACAGCTACTCTTTAAAGTTACCAGTGAAAGATATCTAGGTAAATAATTGGTGGAGATGGAAATCAAGCCCCAGTTTGTCTGATTCTGACTTAACCATGGCATGATATTGTTGTCTTTGTCAGTATATTCTGGAATGAAGAAGATATATTTCTTTAAAGCAAAAATAGAATTTAAATGTAAAATACCTTTTTGTACTACCCAGTATATTCTTGCTTCTACAGTCCCATTTTATTCAAGGCATTCTATAAATTCTTATATACCTGCACATATCAGAAGTAGAGAAGAATAATTCAAGAGATGACAGCTGCATTTAAGACATAAAATACCAATGTAGAAATAAATGAAAACAATGTCCAGCTACTACAGAGCTTCTGCCTACAAGCCTAGTGCTTTATACCTTAAACTTTCTTTCATGGCCTTTCTGGAGACTATTTGATATACCATTTTCAACCATGCTTGATTTTACTCTGCCCCACAGTATATTAGGAGAAATCAACTACTCACACACACACATACACACACACGCACACACAACAATTCATTGTGTCATACACATGAGTTTTTGTTTAATTAAAAATATATTATGTACTTGCACATGAATTCATTGGTTAACTTTTTTTCTGGATATATGTAATATATTTTTCAAGTTTCAGCAAGAGTTTTGTTTTTGTTTTTGTTTTTTTTTGAGCTCCTCGGAGGAGTTTCAGAGTTCCTGAGAAGTCCCAGCTATTTATCCAGAATTTTGTGTAATAAGTAAATATATGAGTTTTTATTTTCCTTTGTGATGTTATTTCTAATACTCATTTCCTGTGCTAGTTTTACTATTGTTTATGTTTGTCCTTCCTCAGATGGCCCCAGTTAATTCAGTAGTAAGCAAAAGAAAATGCCTCTTGATCACTTTTTGCTCCTATTTCATAATATAGAAGTTATGTTATACTGTCTTCTTTTTTCTTTCTCTTCATGCCCTTCTTTCTTCACTCCTTTCCTTCAAGAGATGATCATGAATTTATATTTATAAAAGATAACTATAAGAAATGAGACAGATTTTATGCATGCATTCTGGAACAGTATTGGTGCTGGAATATATAATGTCAAAATATGTGCTTGATTTTTAAATTATGTCGAAGTAAAAACAATTTTCTTTTACATGCTGAAGTACTCTCTGTGTCTTGGAGACTGTTGTAGACAGAGCTCAGGGTGGCCCCTGTGTTCACACCCTGTATGTCTGGGACATTTGTCTTGCACTAACAAATTCAATATAGCAAATATTTTACAATGTGATGGGATGATGTCACTCCTGTGATTTATGAATATTACTATGTGGGTGTGTGTGTACATATATATCCATCTTACTATCACACATGAGAGAGGCTTTTTGACTTTTCTCCCTTCTTGGTGTAAAGAAATAAACTGCCATGTTGTCAACTGTGTGTAGAGAGAGCCAGGTGGTGAGAAATTACAATTCTAAGAGTTGAGAGCAGCCTCCGGCAAACAGCCAACAACAACAACAAAAAAAATGTGAACCTCAGCCCTACAACTCCAAAGAGGTGGATTCTGCCAACAACCTGAACGAGCTTGGAAGTGGATCTTTTCCCATTTACGCCTCTGACGAGGCCATGGCCTGGCCAACACTTTGATTGCATCCCCGTGAGAACCTGAGCAATGAACCCAGCTAAGCCATGCTCGGACTCCTGACTCATGGAACCGCAAGATGATTAATACGTGTTCTTTCACATTAACTGGATTTGTGGTGATTTGTTACGCAGCATTAGAAAACTAATTCAGGCCCCGAACATCAATTTGCATTTTACTTATTCACGTGGGCAAATGGTTGTTCACATAATTCCAGTAGATAACCTGCTGGATGAAAGAGAATTTACTTTACTAGAGTAATTTTCTTGGTCATTTGAGTTGAATTTACAATGAGTTTCTTTAAGCCAAGGAAAACTGGCTTGAATGTTTTAAATAGGGAGAGAGACACCTTTTTAATGACTTGATATATGAATGTAATAATTCCATATCTTCACTTAATCTTATAATATGGTCTCTAAAAATTGTGTCTCTCTCAAAAGTTCTTTAAAAGCTATACTATGTGAAAAGTCTACTATTTATGAGCTTTAGGAAAAACAAGAACATTTCTTTCCTGTTTTAAAAATGCTAACTTTTGTTAAATACTTCCTATATGAAATTATATAGGGAATGAATATACTTTGACATTCTATAATTATGATATGAAAAATTTCTACAATTTGTAAATCAATTCATGGGGGTAGAGGATTCCTAATACCTTTATTTAAAAAAAAAATTTTAAGGACTTTCCCTGGTGGCACAGTGGTTAAGAATCTGCCTGCCAATGCAGGGGACACAGGTTCGATCCCTGGTCCGGGAAGATCCCACATGCCGCGGAGCAGCTAAGCCCGTGAGCCACAACTACTGAGTCTGTGTGCCACAACTACTGAAGCCCACGCACCTAGAGCCCTTGCTCCACAACAAGAGAAGCCACCGCATTGAGAAGTCCACGCAATGTAACGAAGAGCAGCCCCTATTCACCACAACTAGAGAAAACCCTTGCACAACAATGAAGACCCAACACAGCCAAGAATAAATAAATAAATTAATTAATTAATTTAAAAAATTATAAGGAAGAAGTTCTTGTCTTGGGAATGCTCTTTGCACAGCTGTAAAGATGTCAGGTTTCTCATAGGGGACCCATGTTGTGGATCTCACAGAGATGCTGAAGGTGTTTGGGGAAGGGTTTTTGGAGGAATGGGAGGGGGCATAAGTAGTCATGTGTTGATAAAAGCAAAGAAATTAAACAGCCAAGAGAGAAAGGTTTTAAAGGGTACATATATAAGTTTTCTTGCTTTTGTCCCTCTAGTTTCAAGACAAGTTCCCCCTACTTTTTTCCAGAGTGTCTTTTTGCCCATGATCTGGAGTCTAGAACCTCCTATCTATTAAACTGTCTTGATCTACCACTGGCCCTTTTCTTCCTTGGATCATCAACATTTTTTTTCTATTGATTCTTCCCCTTCGGTACCTATTCTCACTGCTCCATAATTATCTCTCATCTTCTAAAAATCCTTTTCCAGAAATTATTCCTGTCTACATACTTCTAGTTTCAATCAAAGTTTCCCTTATTCCCTGTTTGAATCTTTCTTTGAAATCTCTTCCTGTTCTCTCCACTTTCCAAGCCATGCCCTTCTCTGCTAAAAGAGTGATCTAACACAGAAAGGGGAGTTCAGTGACTCCCCTTCACCTTCAGGCTAAAACCAATTCCTGCACCTCTCCCGTAGAGTCCTTTGTGCCTGATCATCTGTCTATTCCACAGCCTTCTCTTCAGAGTTTGTGTTCTAGGCATCTGTGTTCTTACCTCATCCTTCCTGTCAAACTGTACATTCCTTGAGAATAGGACCTGAGCCTGGTGAGAAATGCTTATGAAAAGAATAAATGACTCAAATTTTGAATCTAACTTTGACCTCACAACAAGAGGTTAATATGATTTACATAGCCAGTGAATCATGACAGTCGATCATGACACAGATGTGGAATTTATGTGCAAAATAACGACTCCAAGACTTCAACAAAGCACTATCCGTGCTTGCTCTGTAGAATCTACCTCTCTTGGCCTCTGGGAGCACAGAAGGTCTAAAAGAGGTGTCCCTTTTTTGTATTTTCATGTTTTCCGTAGGGTCTAAGTAAGTTCTCTTTTAATTAGAGAGGACATAAATCAATAATATTTGCACTCAGAGAAAGAGACTGTCTTGAGTCTTCACTAAATAACCCAGGAAATAGATCAGACATGCCTGAAAAGCTGAATACCGGGACCTAGAAAACTCAGTGCAATATGTAAGCTCCACAGTTAGTCAAAACAGACTCTCATGTGGCAGCTGCTTTTCATTATCTACTGCGATCTCTGAAGCTTATTTTTTTTGTTTTTATTCCCTCCAGATCATAATCTTCTCTGTTGGCCTCGAATGTACAGAATTTCATAGTCTGGAAGGGTTAGACATTGACCACAGGCACTATAATCAGTTCTTTGAGCACTAGAACTAGGTGTGCTTAGAAATTTCTGGAGACACGATGCTTGTTTTTGGGGTGTTTTGGGATGATCCAGCTGGAAGATACCCTAGAGTTTTGATAAACATAGAGCCTGTATTTTTTAGGGTAATTTTCAAAGGGTTTTCAGTAAAAACATATTGATATTAGTACTTGTTAGAAAATAAGATTATTGTTCTTAGAGATCTGGTTATCATTATAATAATAGTAGCTATCTTAGAGAACATTTTACATTCTTTTGGGGCAGTATTGAAGGGCATGAGCGCCAGAATCAGACTAACTGGGTCCAAATTTGTGCTTTCCCACTCAGGTTGTGTGATCCAGAACAAGGATAAGCTACTTACACTCTCTGAACTTTGCTTCCCTGATTGGAAAATGGAATGGAAGAGTTCCTACATCACAGGTTTATTAAGATTAAATAAGGTAATTTATATAAATCATTCAGTACCTGGTAACTATCGAATATATGTTAGCTATTTTGATTATTATTAAAAAGTTTATGGATGAAGGAACAGAAGCATGGGCAGTTTAAATAAGTTGCTTGAGCTAGACAATTGGCAAAGAAGTTAGAAAAAGAGTTTGGATTCAGATCTTCTTAACACCAAGTCCTTTTCATATTCACTTCACCATGCAGCTTAACACAGAAACATCCCATGACATATTCAACCATACATTTTTCAATTCCTTGTTGTGGTAAACCCAGGTTCAGGTTCTTTATACCTGTTTTTCTCCCTTATGAGAAGCTGGGGGTAGGGTGGGAAGGATAGCATGGGAGTGACCTAGAGAAGGCAAACTCATCACTCTTTCCTTGGTTTCTTGTGGCTGAGCCCTTTCAGTTGGTTAGTGAAAGAGCCAGGGGACACCCTGTTTGCTGGGGTAGAAGCAGAGGGACTAATAAAAATATTTTGTAATTGGTTTGACATGGGCAGAAAACCATCAAGATGAATACAGTGGCTAGCCCCAGGTCAAGAAGATCCTGGAGGTTCCTTGCTATGCCAAGTTTGTGTCTCTTAGTTGCTGGATTGTGGGGAGGTCTGTGAGCTGGCTTAGGGTGGAGACTCTTCCAGCCCAAAGGAAGTTTATCTATATTTTAACTATGATGCAAACATGCAGTAGCATGCCAACTGAAGGTCAGCCCTGGAGGTGTATGCTTTTCATCCTGGGTATTGGTTTGGCTTCCAATGCTGGATACTTTAGTGCATTTATTCAACGATGAATTTTAAGGGAGTTATACTGTTTCTTGGCAAGTGAAAATTTCAAATCCAGAGTCAAGTCTGATTCCATAGCCTGAGTCCTATGTTATACTACCTCAATCTCAGGATAATAAAATTCAACAGCTTTATAGTGGAGAAAAGACATACATGACCGATAGTAACAGAGCTAGAACTTGAACTCAGAACTTCTCACTTTTCATCCAGAGTCTTCTCATCACATCGCATTAGTCTCTCTAATCAATATCAAAACAACATTAGTCTTCTCTGTAAAACTTTTGCCCCCTCAGTACTTTTGCTCTCTGGTTGGGAAGACTCTGATAAGGAGTGCCTAATGCACTTTAAATCCTATCAAGCGTATGCAATGATCAAATATCAACGTGCTCAAAGACTCAGAACTTTCTAATGTGCCTTATACACAGCTAGATTATTTTTAACACAAAAAGAGACTCCTGTTCAATCTAGCCTATCAAGCTAACTACATTTGCTCAAATCAGATAAAAGTACAATTTATTTTTCATTTCTGTATGATATTAATAATACGTTATTTTGAAACTCGGAACTTAATCACAACTTCTCCCATATCAAGATGAACAACCAGTATGTTTGTGAAACATATTGACTTAGCCCACCACCCTGCTATGCATGATGAAACGGTATTCTCTGAGTCCCTTTTTTCCAAAGGAAAGGGAGAAAATTGAGAGATGAACAAATGAGTCAGAAAAGTATCTGCCCTGGACAAATGTGGTTCCATGTTTGTTTATTCTTTCCTGTTTTGTTCAAGAATTTTAATTAATTTAATTTTTAGTTTATCCAATTTCCTGACTTCTGATTGCCACCATAGGTTTCTGAGGAATGAAAATGACTTATGACAGTCATACCACTAGAAATGACATTGAAATGGTCTGTAAGTCCTTTTAGAGAAAATTTAAGTTCAATACTCTGGACAACTGTATAGGGTTTCCATAAATAAGACAGTGTTTTAATATTTTCACTCATTTATTTTGTATAGTTCCAAAAGGATATCTTTATCCAAAAGTTCAAATTTTGCTACACTTCTCCTCCCACTCAGGTATAAGTTGAATTCATATTTCCCTAGCAGGTCATGTGTCATAGTAACTAAAATAATAGATTTTCACTTATTTCTCTATGTATTTACTTAGTCTTATCTCAGTTTCTTGTAGAGTTGTCCTTGTGTCAATTTCATAAGTTTTTTGTGATTTTAGATGAGTCCATGTAAATTACTTAGAAAACTGAGTGACATTCATTAGTTATTAATAAATTTTACTTTTTAAAATAGATTTCAGGTCTAGTCTATGCAAAGAAGGAAGAGTACCATTAGGTCTCCCTTCAGCCAATGACAGGGATGGATCTCTGCACTTATCTTGGGGGCATCCTTGGGTCTCTGATTCTAGAATTAACCCTGAGTTGCCACTTCTGGTTGTGCACATTTTGCACTGCACAATCTAGGAAGCACAATTCACATATACCTGAGACATAAAGCAGCTTCTGTTTAGAAGACACAGGTGACCAGACCTGGCATCCCTAGAGTTCCCTCCTAATCGATGACCAGGTTGGAAAATGCCATAGAGTTTTCAGTTTCTCCATTTCAGTTCTCTTCTTTTCTGTCCTCTCAAGCTATGTTCTCCATCTTGCTGTCTCTATTTGCAGTTCCATTGCCTCCTATTTGGTTTTTTATCACTCTGGACTTTTGGATTGATACTAGTTTGGCCTATGTGCTTATTTTGCGTTAGACTCTATCTTTCAAAATCCAAGTGGGAAAGTATTTCTTAAACAACATTCAAAAAAGCACAAACTAAGAAAGAAATGGATTGATTTGACTAAATCAAAATTTAGACTTCTCTTTAATGGAGGATCCTACAAGGTTACCAGATAACTGGTATACTGGTAAGAGAATAATATTTGAATATAATAGAGAATCACTAGAAAAAAGATAAAAATCACAAAAGAAAGTAAAGTATATGAATAAACAAATCAAAAAAGGGAAATCAAACTCAATATAAGTTTATGATGAGATACTCATATTTATAGTAATCTGAGAAATATGAATTAAAACAATAACTTTACACCCATCAGCTTAACAAAAATGTAAAATTGGATTATGCCAGGTGTTTCTGAGCTTGTGAGGAATGCACATGCACTGCTAGTGAATGTTTAACCAGTTGTAGCTTTTCTGGATAGTAATTTGGCATGGCTTAGTGAAATGAGTTATGGTACTTCTTATAAACAAATATTCCTACTCCCATATGTATATGATAGAGAAACTCTCCCAGAGTTCCATAAGACAGGTGAGAAGGAGTTCATCAGAACATTGCTTAGGGAACTAGGGAATTGGGGTAACCTGGATGTCCATTACTGAACATATGGTTAAATAAAATGCAATGGATACAATTGCAAAAATGGAGTACGATGCAGCAATGAGAAGGAATTAACTAGATTGATAACAACAACATGGACAGATTAAGGGGGAAAAGCCCTGAGTTAAAAAAAAAAAAAAGAGGGATCATTGAAACAAGAGCTAGAGGCTAGTAGTTTTACATAAATTAAAACATAAATACACTTAAAATAATGTTATACTTCCAGGGATATATACATACCCAAAAGCACATTAAACACTGTAGAATGGGTTCACACTAAAGGAATGGGTTAGTAAGGAAATGACATTGGGGTGGGGATGAAGGAGAGTATAATAAAAAAAATGAATACAATTAAATAAAATAAGAAAGGGACCTTACTGGGATAATTGAGAATGACATGCAATGAAGTGAGGAGTGTGAGCTATTCAATTCTCCATACCTGCTGTCCAAGAAATGAAATTGTCTGAGAAACCTACTGGGACATTTTGCGCAGAATTATTTAATTGTGAGACTGTGCTCCACTTTGAGCCTCGCCACCAGAATTTCTTAGGAGTTCATTCTCTTAGAGGCTTACATTTCTCCTATGCTAATGGATATGCTTTTTTTTCCCCTAAAATGTGTAGAACATCTATTAATGTTAATGAGTTGAGGATGTAATTGAGATAAACCAATAGATACCTGGTAAAATACTGACAAAGTTCATCATCACATGCTATGTACTATTTCTTCCCAAATAAAGATGCTTCAAGATGCTTATTTACCCATGTCGCTCAAAAACTCTGGCTGATATAAACTACATGATGTTGGTATAAGGTTACTAGATTGAACAAGTAAAGAAACATACCCCTAATGTACTAGCTTTTTATATATATATGTGTGTGTGTGTGTGTATATATCTTTTGAATATGCATCTTTTGAATGTGTGTGGAACAGAGGCAAAGCAATTCGTATTAGTCTGAAAATAGACATGAATGTATTAAATAATTTAAAAGACAGTTGAAATATAGAATAGAAAAATAAATTGTGTGCTCTTCACTGAGCCTTCCAAGGCCTGCTGTTCCAGAGAATTAAGTGATGAGCTGTGTATTACAAGATGAAACACGTGCTAAATTTATGGATGATCCCTCACCACATTCTGGAGATGATGGAAACTATGGGGAGACTTTCAAGACAACCTTATATTATGGAAAGAAATCTGGACTAAGATCTCAATGATTTGCCTTAGATTACCCATGCTGCTTCTTTCTAACACTATGAGAAATCACATGATATTCCTAAACCTAATTTATTCATCTGTAAAATAGTGGATAAATATTCTTAGTTGCAAATGATCATGGTATTCTAATGACATAACAAATATGAAAGAGCTTAGCAAATTTCAGCTGTTGCAATATAAGAACACTAGTAGCAATCATGATTGTTTACACTCTCCTGATCATGTCGTCTCACCTCCTTTGAAGGTGAAAAACAAAACCAAACAAAAGTTAAGAATGGAAGAAAACTACTTTGAAAGTAAGAAAAAAACAGGTAAGATTCTGAAGAAATTTGCATCCATTGAGAAGTTGAGGAGAAAAATTATATCAGCCCAAGAATTTAGCACCAATCTCCATCAATTTCTTCCCAGTATTCAGCTTTGGGCAGACAAACCCCGCAAGTTGAGGCTCACTTCCAAGCCCTGTAAGTCTGAGGTCTTCAGCCCGACCAGAGTTGACATCTTTCATCTCAAAAGGTGAATACTGACTAGAGGACAGACAGCAGAAGCAAAAAGAACTACAATTCTGCACCCTGTGGAACAAAATCCACATTCACAGAAAGATAGACAAAATGAAAAGGCAGAGAACTTTGTACCAGATGAAGGAACAAGATAAAACCCCAGAAAAACAACTAAATGAAGTGGAGATAGGCAAACTTCCAGAAAAGGAATTCAGAATAATGATAGTGAAGATGATCCAGGACCTCAGAAAAAGAATGGAGGCAAAGATCGAGAAGATGCAAGAAATGTTTAACAAAGATCTAGAAGAATTAAAGAACAAACACCTGGAGGAATTAAAGAACAAACAAACAGAGATGAACAATACAATAACTGAAATGAAAAATACACTAGAAGGAATCAACAGCAGAATAACTGAGGCAGAAGAATGGATAAGTGACCTGGAAGACAGAATGGTGGAATTCACTGCCATGGAACAGAATAAAGAAAAAAGAATGAAAAGAAATGAAGACAGCCTAAGAGACCTCTGGGACATTAAACGCAACAACATTCACATTATAGGGGTCACAGAAGGAGAAGAGAGAAAGGACCTAAGAAAATATTTGAAAAGATTATAGTCGAAAACTTCCCTAACATGGGAAAGCAAATAGCTACCCAAGTCCAGGAAGCACAGAGAGTACCAGGCAGGAAAAACCCAAGGAGAAACACGTCAAGACACATAGTAATCAAATTGACCAAAATTAAAGACAAAGGAAAATTATTGAAAGCAACAAGGGAAAAATGACAAATAACATACAAGGGAACTCCCATAAGGTTAACAGCTGATTTCTCAGCAGAAACTCTACAAACCAGAAGGGAGTGGCACGGTATATTTAAAGTGATGAAAGGGAAGAACCTACAACCAAGATTACCCTATCCAACAATGATCTCATTCAGATTCGATGGAGAGATCAAAAGCTTTATAGATAAGCAAAAGCTAAGAGAATTCAGCACAATGAAACCAGTTCTATGACAAATGCTAAAGGAACTTCTCTAAGTGGGAAACACAAGAGAAGAAAAGGAACTACAAAAACAAACCCATAACAATTAAGAAAATAGTAATAGGAACATACATATCGATAATTACCTTAAACGTGAATGGATTAAATGCTCCAACCAAAAGACATAGGCTCACTGAATGGATACAAAAACAAGACCCACATATATACTGTCTACAAGAGACCCACTTCAGACCTAGGGACACACACAGACTGAAAGTGAGGGGATGGAAAAAGATATTCCATGAAAATGGAAATCAAAAGAAAACTGGAGTAGCTATACTCGTATCAGATAAAATAGACTTTAAAATGAAGAATGTTACAAGAGACAAGGAAGGACACTACATAATGATCAAGGGATCAATCCAAGAAGAATATATAACAATTATAAATATATATGTACCCAAAATAGGAGCACCTCAATACATAAGGCAACTGCTAACAGCTATAAAAGAGGAAATCGACAGTGACACAGTAATAGTGGGGGACTTTAACACCTCACTTACGCCAATGGACAGATCATCCAGACAGAAAGTTAATCAGGAAACACAAGCTTTAAATGACACAATACACCAGATAGATTTAATTGATATTTATAAGACATTCCATCCCAAAACAGCAGATTACACTTTCTTCTCAAGTGCACATGGAACATGCTTCAGGACAGATTACATCTTGGGTCACAAATCAAACCTCGGTAAATTTAAGAAAATTGAAACCATATCAAGCATCATTTCTGACCACAACGCTATGAGATTAGAAATGAATTACAGGGGAAAAAAAACGTAAAAAGCACAAACACATGGAGGCTAAACAACACATTACTAAATAACAAAGACATCACTGAAGAAATCAAAGAGGAAATCAAAAAATACCTAGAGACAAATTACAATGAAAACACGATGATCCAAAACCTATGGGATGCAGCAAAAGCAGTTCTAAGAGGGAAGTTTATAACAATAAAAGCCTACCTCAAGAAACAAGAAAAATCTCAAATAAACAATCTAAATTTACACCTAAAGGAACTAGAGAAAGAAGAACAAACAAAACCCAAAGTTAGTAGAAGGAAAGAAATCATAAAGAATAGAGCAGAAATAAATGAAATAGAAACAAAGAAAACAGTAAGAAAGATCAATAAAACTAAAAGCTCGTTCTTTGAGAAGATAAACAAAATTGATAAACCATTAGTCAGACTCATCAAGAAAAAGAGGGAGAGGACTCAAATCAATAAAATTAGAAATGAAAAAGGTTAAGCTACAATGGACACTGCAGAAATACAAAGCGTTATAAGAGACTACTACAAGCAACTTTATGCCAATAAAATGGAAAACCTGGAAGAAATGGACAAATTCTTAGAAAGTTATAAACTTCCAAGACTGAACCAAGAAGAAATAGAAAATATGAACAGACCAATCATAGGTAATGAAATTGAAACTGTGATTAAAAATCTTCCAACAAACAAAAGTCTGGGACCAGATGGCTTCAGAGGTGAATTCTATCAAACATTTAGAGAAGAGCTAACACCCATCCTTCTCAAACTCATTCTATGAGGCCACCATCACCCTGCTAACAAAACCAGATGAATATACTACAAAAAAAGAAAACTACAGGCCAATATCACTGATGAATATAGATGCAGAAATCCTCAACAAACTACTAGCAAACAGAATCCAACAACACATTAAAAGGATCATACACCATGATCAAGTGGGATTTATCCCAGGGATGCAAGGATTCTTCAATATACACCAATCATTCAATGTGATACATCATATAAACAAATTGAAGGATAAAAATCATATGATCGAGCGTCTCTGCACCGCCATCTTGAATTGCAGTGTCGGGTGCAGCGCTTCCGTACCCGGTCCAAGCTGAGGTGTAAACTGAGGTGTTTGTTAGATGCAGCTGTTTCGCACTAGGAACGCCAGTCTGAAGTGCCGGGAGCAAGGCCTCTGCAAGCCACACCCTGCGAACGAGTGAAACTAGACTAAGCGTCAAGGAAAAAAAAAGCTCCCAACTATATTGTGACAATCAGCATACAAACAAAAGCTAGGAGAGATTAACCAAGATGGCGGAGTAGAAGGACGTGCTCTCACTCCCTCTTGCGAGAGCACCAGAATCACCACTGGCTGCTGGACAATCATTGACAGGAAGACCCTGGACTTCACCAAGGAGGATACCCCGCGTCCAAGGACAGAGGAGAAGCCACAGTGAGACGGTAGGAGGGGCGCAATCAGAGTAAAATCAAATCCCATAACTGCTGGGTGGGTGACTCACAGACTGGAGAACACTTATACCACAGAATTCCACCCACTGGAGTGAAGGTTCTGAGCCCCACGTCAGGCTTCCCAACCTGGGGGTCCGGCAACGGGAGGAGGAATTCCTAGAGAATCAGACTTTGAAGCCTAGAGGGAATTGATTGCAGGACTTTGACAGGACTGGGGGAAACAGAGACCCCACTCTTGGAGGGCACACACAAAGTAATGTGTGCATCGGGACCCAGGGGAAGGAGCAGTGACCCTGGGGGAGACTGAACCGGACCTACCTGCTGGTGTTGGGGGGTCTCCTGCAGAGGCGAGTGGTGGCTCTGTTTCACCGTGGGGATAAGGACACTGGCAGCAGAGGCTCTGGGAAGTTCTCCTTGGCGTGAGCCCTCCCAGAGTCTGCCATTGACCCCACCAAAGAGCACCGGTAGGCTCCAGTGTTGGGTTGCCTCAGGCAAAACAACCAACAGGGAGGGAACCCAGCCCCACCCATCAACAGTCAAGTGGATTAAGGTTTTACTGAGCTCTGACCGCCACAGCAACAGGGAGGGAACCCAGCCCCACCCATCAACAGTCAAGTGGATTAAGGTTTTACTGAGCTCTGACCGCCACAGCAACAGTCAGCTCTACCCACCACCAGAGCCTCCCATCAAGCCTCTTAGATAGCCTCAACCACCAGAGGGCAGACAACAGAAGCAAGAAAAACTACGATCCTGCAGCCTGTGGACCAAAAACCACAGTTACAGAAAGATAGAGAAGATGAAAAGGCAGAGGGCTATGCACCAGATGAAGGAACAAGAAAAAACCCCAGAAAAACAACTAAATGAAGTGGAGATAGGCAACCTTCCAGAAAAAGAATTCAGAATAATGATAGTGAAGATGATCCAGGACCTCGGAATAAGAATGGAGGCAAAGATTGAGAAGATGCAAGAAATGATTAACAAAGACCTAGAAGAATTAAAGAACAAACAAACAGAGATCACCAATACAATAACTGAAATGAAAACTACACTAGAAGGAATCAATAGCAGAATAACTGAGGCAGAAGAACGGATAAGTGACCTGGAAGACAGAATGGTGGAATTCACTGCTGCAGAACAGACTAAAGAAAAAAGAATGAAAAGAAATGAAGACAGCCTAAGAGACCTCTGGGACAACATTAAACGCAACAACATTCGCATTATAGGGGTCCCAGAAGGAGAAGAGAGAGAGAAAGGACCAGAGAAAATATTTGAAGAGATTATAGTCGAAAACTTCCCTAACATGGGAAAGGAAATAGCCACCCAAGTCCAGGAAGCGCAGAGAGTCCCATACAGAATAAACCCAAGGAGAAACACACCGAGACACGTAGTAATCAAAGTGGCAAAAATTAAAGACAAAGAAAAATTATTGAAAGCAGCAAGGGAAAAACGACAAATAACATACAAGGGAACTCCCATAAGGTTAACAGCTGATTTCTCAGCAGAAACTCTGCAAGCCAGAAGGGAGTGGCATGATATACTTAAAGTGATGAAAGGGAAGAACCTACAACCAAGATTACTCTACCCGGCAAGGATCTCATTTAGATTTGATGGAGAAATCAAAAGCTTTGCAGACAAGCAAAAGCTAAGAGAATTCAGCACCACCAAACCAGCTCTACAACAAATGCTAAAGGAACTTCTCTAAGTGGGAAACACAAGAGAAGAAAAGGACCTACAAAGACAAACCCAAAACAATTAAGAAAATGGTCATAGGAACATACATATCGGTAATTACCTTAAACGTGAATGGATTAAATGCCCCAACCAAAAGACATAGACTGGCTGAATGGATACAAAAACAAGACCCATATATATGCTGTCTACAAGAGACCCACTTTAGACCTAGGGACACATACAGACTGAAAGTGAGGGGATGGAAAAAGATATTCCATGCAAATGGAAATCAAAAGAAAGCTGGAGTAGCTATACTCATATCAGATAAAATAGACTTTAAAATAAAGAATGTTACAAGAGACAAGGAAGGACACTACATAATGATCCAGGGATCAATCCAAGAAGAAGATATAACAATTATAAATATATATGCACCCAACATAGGAGCACCTCAATACATAAGGCAACTGCTAACAGCTATAAAAGAGGAAATCGACAGTAACACAATAATAGTGGGGGACTTTAACACCTCACTTACACCAATGGACAGATCATCCAAAATGAAAATAAATAAGGAAACAGAAGCTTTAAATGACACAATAGACCAGATAGATTTAATTGATATATATAGGACATTCCATCCAAAAACAGCAGATTACACGTTCTTCTCAAGTGCGCACGGAACATTCTCCAGGATAGATCACATCTTGGGTCACAAATCAAGCCTCAGTAAATTTAAGAAAATTGAAATCATATCAAGCATCTTTTCTGACCACAACGCTATGAGATTAGAAATGAATTACAGGGAAAAAAACGTAAAAAGGACAAATACATGGAGGCTAAACAATACGTTACTAAATAACCAAGAGATCACTGAAGAAATCAAAGAGGAAATCAAAAAATACCTAGAGACAAATGACAATGAAAACACGACGACCCAAAACCTATGGGATGCAGCAAAAGCGGTTCTAAGAGGGAAGTTTATAGCTATACAAGCCTACCTAAAGAAACAAGAAAAATCTCAAGTAAACAATCTAACCTTACACCTAAAGAAACTAGAGAAAGAAGAACAAACAAAACCCAAAGTTAGCAGAAGGAAAGAAATCATAAAGATCAGAGCAGAAATAAATGAAATAGAAACAAAGAAAACAATAGCAAAGATCAATAAAACTAAAAGTTGGTTCTTTGAGAAGATAAACAAAATTGATAAGCCATTAGCCAGACTCATCAAGAAAAAGAGGGAGAGGACTCAAATCAATAAAATCAGAAATGAAAAAGGAGAAGTTACAACAGACACCACAGAAATACAAAGCATCCTAAGAGACTACTACAAGCAACTTTATGCCAATAAAATGGACAACCTGTAAGAAATGGACAAATTCTTAGAAAGGTATAACCTTCCCAGACTGAATCAGGAAGAAACAGAAAATATGAACAGACCAATCACAAGTAATGAAATTGAAACTGTGATTAAAAATCTTCCAACAAACAAAAGTCCAGGACCAGGTGGCTTCACAGGTGAATTCTATCAAACATTTAGAGAAGAGCTAACACCCATCCTTCTCAAACTCTTCCAAAAAATTGCAGAGGAAGGAACACTCCCAAACTCATTCTATGAGGCCACCATCACCCTGATACCAAAACCAGACAAAGACACTACAAAAAAAGAAAATTACAGACCAATATCACTGATGAATATAGATGCAAAAATCCTCAACAAAATACTAGCAAACAGAATCCAGCAACACATTAAAAGGATCATACACCACGATCAAGTGGGATTTATCCCAGGGATGCAAGGATTCTTCAATATACGCAAATCAATCAATGTGATACACCATATTAACAAATTGAAGAATAAAAACCATATGATCATCTCAATAGATGCAGAAAAAGCTTTTGACAAAATTCAACACCCATTTCTGATAAAAACTCTCCAGAAAGTGGGCATAGAGGGAACCTACCTCAACATAATAAAGGCCATATATGACAAACCCACAGCAAACATCATTCTCAATGGTGAAAAACTGAAAGCATTTCCTCTAAGATCAGGAACGAGACAAGGATGTCCACTCTCACCATTATTATTCAACATAGTTCTGGAAGTCCTAGCCACGGCAATCAGAGAAGAAAAAGAAATAAAAGGAATACAAATTGGAAAAGAAGAAGTAAAACTGTCACTGTTTGCGGATGACATGATACTATACATAGAGAATCCTAAAACTGCCACCAGAAAACTGCTAGAGCTGATTAATGAATATGGTAAAGTTGCAGGATACAAAATTAATGCACAGAAATCTCTTGCATTCCTATACACTAATGATGAAAAATCTGAAAGAGAAGTTATGGAAACACTCCCATTTACCATTGCAACAAAAAGAATAAAATACCTAGGAATAAACCTACCTAGGGAGACGAAAGACCTGTATGCAGAAAACTATAAGACACTGATGAAAGAAATTAAAGATGATACCAACAGATGGAGAGATATACCATGTTCTTGGATTGGAAGAATCAACATTGTGAAAATGAGTATACTACCCAAAGCAATCTACAGATTCAATGCAATCCCTATCAAATTACCAATGGCATTTTTTACGGAGCTAGAACAAATCATCTTAAAATTTGTATGGAGACACAAAAGACCCCGAATAGCCAAAGCAGTCTTGAGGGAAAAAAATGGAGCTGGAGGAATCAGACTCCCAGACTTCAGACTATACTACAAAGCTACAGTAATCAAGACAGTATGGTACTGGCACAAAAACAGAAACATAGATCAATGGAACAAGATAGAAAGCCCAGAGATTAACCCACGCACCTATGGTCAACTAATCTATGACAAAGGAGGCAAAGATATACAATGGAGAAAAGACAGTCTCTTCAATAAGTGGTGCTGGGAAAACTGGACAGCTACATGTAAAAGAATGAAATTAGAATACTCCCTAACACCATACACAAAAATAAACTCAAAATGGATTAGAGACCTAAATATAAGACTGGACACTATAAAACTCTTAGAGGAAAACATAGGAAGAACACTCTTTGACATAAATCACAGCAAGATCTTTTTTGATCCACCTCCTAGAGTAATGGAAATAAAAACAAAAATAAACAAATGGGACCTAATGAAACTTCAAAGCTTTTGCACAGCAAAGGAAACCATAAACAAGACGAAAAGACAACCCTCAGAATGGGAGAAAATATTTGCAAATGAATCAACGGACAAAGGATTAATCTCCAAAATATATAAACAGCTCATTCAGCTCAATATCAAAGAAACAAACACCCCAATCCAAAAATGGGCAGAAGACCTAAATAGACATTTCTCCAAAGAAGACATACAGATGGCCACGAAGCACATGAAAAGATGCTCAACATCACTAATTATTAGAGAAATGCAAATCAAAACTACAATGAGGTATCACCTCACTCCTGTTAGAATGGGCATCATCAGAAAATCTACAAACAACAAATGCTGGAGAGGGTGTGGAGAAAAGGGAACCCTCTTGCACTGTTGGTGGGAATGTAAATTGATACAGCCACTATGGAGAACAGTATGGAGGTTCCTTAAAAAACTAAAAATAGAATTACCATATGACCCAGCAATCCCACTACTGGGCATATACCCAGAGAAAACCGTAATTCAAAAAGACACATGCACCCGAATGTTCATTGCAGCACTATTTACAATAGCCAGGTCATGGAAGCAACCTAAATGCCCATCAACAGACGAATGGATAAAGAAGTTGTGGTACATATATACAATGGAATATTACTCAGCCATAAAAAGGAACGAAATTGAGTCATTTGTTGAGACATGGATGGATCTAGAGACTGTCATACAGAGTGAAGTAAGTCAGAAAGAGAAAAACAAATATCGTATATTAATGCATGTATGCGGAACCTAGAAAAATGGTACAGATGAGCCAGTTTGCAGGGCAGAAGTTGAGACACAAATGTAGAGAATGGTCATATGGACACCAAGGGGGGAAAACTGCGGTGAGGTGGGGATGGTGGTGTGCTGGATTGGGCAATTGGGATTGACATGTATACACTGATGTGTATGAAACTGATGCCTAATAAGAACCTGCAGTATAAAAAAACAAACAAAACAACTAATACTAAACTTTCATTGGGTTATTTGTATGGAAATATGTTAATATAAATGTTTCAGACATTACATGAAATTTCTAAAAATCTTATATTTGTATTTGTATGGAAATATGTATGGAAATATGTTAATATAAATGTTTCAGACATTACATGAAATTTCTAAAAATCTTATATTTGTATTTGTATGGAAATATGTATGGAAATATGTTAATATAAATGTTTCAGACATTACATGAAATTTCTAAAAATCTTATATGTTCTGGTATAATGTTATAAGTAATAATCCTAGTTATTACTTTAAAATGTATATCTCAGAAATAACTAATTTTCTTGTCAACTGCATTATTATGAACTTTCATCAAATCTTTAACCGTGGTCATTTTTAAGTCTTTTGTCATTTACAGACAGTTCTGGGTGTACTCTGATGATTTTGCAAATATGTTCCTATAAAAGGGTTTCATCTTCAAGAAATTCATGGAAAAGACTCTGACAAGTACAGGTTTCTGGTAACTGACTGTACTGCTGAACTGAATGAATAAGCATTTTCAGAACTCTAATGAAAAACTGATGAACTCATAAAAGTGCTAACAAAAGATCAAGATGAAAAAAAAATTAATTACATGGGACTGAGTGAACTGATGAGGATGAGTATAATTTTTGTGACTTTCTGTCTGAATTAAAAAAAAAAAAAAATCCCACAAGGACTCAGAGGCAAAGAATATACAAATCAATTTTCACTGCAAAGTAAAGGAGCTGTTACAGTGGAGGATTACTGGACTGAATGTCAATATTATGACATAGTATGAGTGTGTTTCATGTTTGGTAATTGCAATCATTGTTGCTTTTGTTGTGGTCATCCATGTACAATGCTTGGTGTCAGTCTATTTATGTCTTGTAAAAATAAAATACAGTGTGTGTGTGTGTGAATAAAAAAAAAAAAAAAAAATCATATGATCATCTCAATAGATGCAGAAAAAGCTTTTGACAAAATTCAACATAGATTCATGATAAAAACTCTCCAGAAAGTGGGCATAGAGGGAACCTACCTCAACATAATAAAGACCATATATGACAAACCCACAGCAAACATCATTCTCAATGGTGAAAAACTGATAGCATTTCCTCTAAGATCAGGAACAAGACAAGGATATCTACCCTCGCCACTATTACTCAACATAATTTTGGAAGTCCTAGCCACAGAAATCAGAGAAGACAAAGAAATAAAAGGAATACAAGTTGGAAAAGAAGAAGTAAAACTGTCACTGTTTGCAGATGACATGATACTATACATAGAGAATCCTAAAGATGCCACCAGAAAACTACTAGAGCTCATCAATGAATTTGGTAAAGTTGCAGGATACAAAATTAATGCACAGAAATATCTTGCTGTCCTATACACTAACAAAAAAAGATCCAAAAGACAAATTAAGGAAACAATACCATTCACCATTGCAACAAAAAGAATAAAATACCTAGGAATAAACCTACCTAAGGAGGTAAAGATCTGTACTCAGAAAACTATAAGACACTGATGAAAGAAATCAAGGATGACACAAACTGATGGAGAGATACACCATGTTCTTGGATTGGAAGAATCAATATTGTGAAAATGACTATACTACCCAAAGCAATCTACAGATTCAATGCAATCCCTATCAAATTACCAATGGCATTTTTTACAGAACTAGAACAAAAAATCTTACAATTTGTATGGAGACACCAAATATCCCGAATATCTAAAGCAATCTTGAGGGAAGAAAACAGAGTTGGAGGAATCAGACTCCCTGACTTCAGACTATACTACAAAGCTACAGTAATCAAGACAGTATGGTACTGTCACAAAAACAGAAATATAGATCAGTGGAACAGAATAGAAAGTCCAGAGATAAACCCATGCACCTATGGTCAACTAATCTATGACAAAGGAGGCAAGGATATACAGTGGAGAAAAGACAGTCTCTTCAATAAGTGGTGCTGAGAAAACTGGACAGCTACATGTAAAAGAATGAAATTAAAACATTCCCTAACACCATACACAAAAATAAACTCAAAATGGATTAGAGACCTAAATGTAAGACTGGGCAGTATAAAACTCTTAGAGGAAAACATAGGAAGAACACACTTTGCCATAAATCACAGCAAGACCTTTTTTGATCCACCTCCTAGAGTAATGGATATAAAAACAAAAATAAACAAATGGGACCTAATGAAACTTAAAAGCTTTTGCAAAGCACAAGAAACTACAAACAAGAGAAGAAGACAACCCTCAGAATGGGAGAAAATATTTGCAAACGAATCAATGGACAAAGGATTAATCCCTAAAATATACAAATAGCTCAAGCAGCTCAATATTAAAAAAACAAACAACCCAATCAAAAAATGGACAGAAGACCTAAATAGACATTTCCCCAAAGAAGACATACAGATGGCCAAGAAGCACATGAAAGGCTGCTCAACATCCCTAATTATTAGAGAAATGCAATCAAAACCACAATGAGGTATCACCTCACACCAGTTAGAATGGGCATCATCAGAAAATCTACAAACAACAAATGCTGGAGTGGGTGTGGAGAAAAGGCAACCCTCTTGCACTGTTGGTGGGAATGTGAATTGATACAGCCACTATGGAGAACAGTATGGAGGTTCCTTAAAAAACTAAAAATAGAATTACCATATGACCCAGCAATCCCACTACTAGGCATATACCCAAAGAAAACCATAATTCAAAAAGACACATGCACCCCAGTGTTCACTGTAGCACTATTTACAATAGCCAGGTCATGGAAGCAACCTAAATGCCCATCGACAGATGAATGGATAAAGAAGTTGTGGTACATATATACAATGGAATATTACTCAGCCATAAAAAGAACGAAATTGGGTCATTTGTAGAGACGTGGATGGATCTAGAGACTGTCATACAGAGTGAAGTAAGTCAGAAAGAGAAAAACAAATATTGTATATTAACACATATATGTGGAACCTGGAAAAATGGTATAGATGAACCGGTTTGCAGGGCCGAAATAAAGACACAGATGTAGAGAACAAACATATGGACACCAAGGGGGGAAAGTGGCGGGGGGTGGGTGTGGTGTTGGGATAAATTGGGAGATTGGGATTGACATGTATATGCACTAATATGTATAAAATAGATAATAATTTTTTAAAAATGAATATTATGCTATGGAAGGAAAAACGGGGTGAAAAACTATAATGTTTCCTCCATACTAGGACACTTTTATGAGTTATGGGAGGTGCATACACACTAGGGCTACTCCTGGCAACTGAAACAGGTAGTCACCCTACATAAACCTCACATTTTCCTCCTGTTTCCTACCCCTCATTAGTTTATGGGTTAAATCGTTTCACAACCCCAGTAGCAATGCTGAATTTCTCTAATTCTATTCTCACTAACACAATTATGAGAATCTTGGGAACTGTAGTGCTCTTTGAAGTTAGCTCCTTCCCAGCTAGTTTATGGGGTCCCCAGAGAGTAATTCCACTGCTTGTGAATTCATTCATTTTAGTTAACATTAGAATGTTTGCCATCTCCTCAGGCAAGTGTCACAGGGAAGGGAGCACTTTCTATGCCACGGCAGGGTACCAGCCATTTTCACTTCACAAACGCATGCATTCTGAGCCACGATATCTCTGCTTGTCACGTCTGTTGTTTTCTCGGCTTCTCCTCCTTTCCTGATGTGAGCCTGTCGGCTTCATGCTCCCCACTGTGTGCCTTCACCATATTTCCATCACTTCTTTTGAAGTTTATTCTTTATTCTCCCTTGTCCTTTGTTAGAGACTCTGAAGCATCACATTCAAGATCTCAATAGAAATTTTAGCAGAAATCACTTTTATTTTTAACCACTACTTCTGCCCAAGACTCTGGCATAAGTTTCTGGAGAAAAACATTGACTCTGTAGATAATATGAGTAGCTCAATCACTACTAAAATGAATCCCTCTACTCTGTAACTGGGTATTCATCTTTACAATACATTAGGTGTTTTATCTCTCCCCTCCATAGATGGATTTTGTTCTTCATAATGATCCTTGGCACTTCATAAAAATAGAAAGAAGTGAGAGAAGATACAAAGAAGTGAGAGTATATGTGAGGAAGATATTCTCTACAGGAGAAAAAAGCTTGATTAGAGAGCAGAAAGAACAATTATGTCCGTACTATAAGATTCCTAGGCTGCTTGCATTGAAGCAAGTAATTAAATTTGGGAAGTAATTAAAACCAGAGTTGCCTCAACTAACAGTTACTCAATTCATGCAGGAGGAGTTGAGGCAGTAAAAGAGGGAGACTTTATAGATTTCTGAGCAATAGATAGCCATGGACAGTCATGTTTACAGGATGGCTTGGAATGGGTAAAGATTGTAAACAGAGAGAACAGCTAGGACTATATGAACAAAACATATGTGAGATAACATAAATTTAGACTCTGCTGGTGGTAGGGACTGCAGATAGGGATGGGAAGGAGAATGAAAGGCATTTTAAAGGAATAACTGACATAGCTAACTCCTCAGGAAAAAATAAAAATTCCAAGTCCATTTCAGGGAGTTTAGCCAATTGAAAGACATGAATCTCCCCTTTACGGTGTTTCCTTTAAGGTGATTTTCACTCTAAGAAATCTTATCTTGGGGTTGCTCTCTTTGTGTCCTGGAACAGAGAATCAAGCCCAGCTGCCTTCAAGGTGACTTCCTCAGGATCATACTAGGATGCCTGGATTTAAGTTCACAAGCTTTAGACTCTCCTGGCTCAAGGCTTAAATGTCAGCCCCACCAGTTATTTACAGTGTGGTATTGGCAGGTTGGATGTGAGCAAAATGTATACAATCCATCAATAGCCTCCAGATTTGACTTCCCAAAACTGGAAAATAAAAGCAGCCATGTGCAAAAACAGCAAGATAGAAGATGACATCCACATTGAGGGCGGGCTGCTGGCATTGACTTTGGATCTGTGGTGTCACTTTGGATATGTGGTGATGTGTTGAAATATCCAGGAGACAAACATCAAAGATGGCAACTTTCAGAAGGTTGAGGTTGGAGATAAATAACTGAGTCACTGGTATGGGGGTAACAACTGAAACTCTGAGAATAAATACTTTTTTATGAAGGAAAAGATGTCAGAGAAGAATAGAAGGGAAGCCTGAGATCAATTGTCTCATCTCTCATAGGAGAAAGTACCAGTGGTTCTCCCTACACAACAAGCAGCCATGAACACAGGCTCTTTTGACTGTCGGGCTGTATCAGAGACGTGATTTGCCTGGATCGTCCTAGTCACCCAGCTGTTTTTGTGTCACGTTGACCAGCCTATGCCTTCTCTTTCGTGCTCTCCCCCTGCATCTGTATCTAGTGTTTAAACATGGATGTCTGCACTGTGATACTGACTCATGTGTTCCTTTCATATTTGCCCAATTCCTGCTTTATGAAGGCTTACTCCAGAAGGAGAGGGAATATATTACTTTCTGACTTTTGGAAATATAAGGAAATCCCATCATTTAGTGAAATAATGCTTATAGTGTCCCTCACTTACTACCCAGATGTCATTTAGCTTTTTGCCTCTGGTCCCTGCATGAGCATCTTGGGGAGGGGGAAATGAGAGAACACTTTCCCTGGGAACCACCACTGTCTTCAAAACGTTACAGCAGTTTTTCAAAATGCCTGGTCAGCAAAACATACGCTTCAGAGACAACAGCACACAATGTAATGTTTGCAACCATAGTGAACTTGGCTCAAATCATTTATTTTGAAGAATTCCAGGCTGGGGCCAAGGTATAGAAAAATAGCTACATAATTTATAGGTCCCATTTAAGTCTTCTCCCTGTAAAATTAAATTCCACCCTTTTCCTACTTCTTCTTGCAACAGCAGTTTCCTGGCACGGCTGACAAGCTGAGCTCTTGAGAGTGCTGCGCCTTAGAGCCATGGAAGGCTGTTTGCAAGCTTCTGATTAACCTGCCAACTAACTGAATATGAAGCCATCGTTTAGGAAGAATCAAAACAATCTCCGCTCCATTTTCCAGATGGAAGGTTCCAAGGGCCAGAGCATAGCTGGCCTAAAAAAAAATCAATTGTGGTTTATGAGAAGGAAAGAGAAGCATAGGCTTTGGAATGATACAATTCTGGAATCTAGTCCAAACTTTTTACTACCTCGGGGTCTTTGCATTGCTATTCCCCATGCCTGAATCACTGTTCTCTTAGCTCAGCTTGTTGCATTACTAACAACTTATTCTTCACATCTCAGATTCATTGTCACTTTTCCAAAGAGGCCTTCCCTGGCCAGTCTAGTGAAAGTTACACCCTTCCTGTCTCCCTCTAGATATTATCGTCACAAACCTGGGTTTATTTAGTCCAAAACATTTTCTCCAAATATAAGTATTTTGTTTATCTATTTTTTAGTTTTTCCCTGCACTCTGAGAGGCAAGTTACCTGAGAGCAGAACTGTAAACACATCTGTTTTATATCTGAGAAACAGAATAGATAGTGTCATGGTTCTCAAACTTTTTTGGTCTTGGAATCCCTTTACACTCTTAAAAACTATGGAGGATCCCAAGAACTTTTATTTATGTGAGTTATACTTATCTATATTTACTGTATTAAAAACTAAAACTGCATAAATTTTAACAATATGTTAAGTCATTTAAAAATAAGAGTAGCAAAATTCATTGCATGTGAACATAAAGAACATTTTTTTAATTAAAAAATACTGTGTCTTCCAAAACATACAAAGACAATTAGTGCAATGAGTGGCATTGTTTTATATTTTTGTAAATCTCTTTAATATCTGTCTTACTAAAAGAAAGCTACATTGTCACATAGGCTTCTGCATTCAGTTTGTTGTGATATACAATTTTGGTTGAAGAACATGAAAAAAATATTGCATACAATCTCCTTTGATATTTTACCCAAAGTTGACAAGTGGTAGTTCCTTAAGGTTGGTTGCAAAATGAAACCTGAAACTGTATCAATGGACTTCTAATCATCTGTTACATTGGTCTTGTACTTTGAAAGAGTTTTTTTTTTTACCTCTGAATGATTTTCTAATATCATGTATTGATCATCTAAATAAATTTGCTTAACTGGTTTGTGCATATCTCTCAAATGCTGACATAGTTCATGATAGGATATCAAATAGTTTAATTTGTCAATATCATCACTAATCTCATGAGAAAAATCTTTAAGTGTTAGGAAGCTATTAATCTCACAGTGACATATACAAGTGTTTCAAAAACCCTAGTTTTTTGCTTAAAAGCTTAAATTTCATGAATGGCAACAAATATTGTCAGTTGTTTGTCTTACAGTGACAGGCTTAAAAAAAATTTTTTTTAAGACTTTTTTTTTAAGATCAGTTTTAGGATCACAGTAAAATTGAGGGGAAGGTACAGAGATTTCCCACACAATCCCCACCCACACATACACACATCCTCCCATTATCAACATTCCCCACTGGAGTGGTGCATTTGTTACAATTAATGAACCTACATTGACATATTATAATCACCCAAAGTCCATAGTTTACATTATGGTTCACTTTTGGTGTTATACATTCTATGGGTTTGGATAAATGTATGATGACAGGTATTCATCATTACTGTACCATACAGAGCATTTTCACTGTCCTAAAAACTTCTGTGCTCTGCCTATTCAACCCTTCTCTTGGCAACCACTGATCTAATATTTTGTTGAAAAAAATTTAAATCTATGTTCATGAGAGATATTGCTCTGTAGTTTTCTTTTCTTGAAATGTCTTTGTCTGTTCTTAAGGTAATGCTGGTCTCATGGAATGAGTTAGGAAATATTCCCTGTGCTTTTATTCTCTGAATGAATTTGTAGACATTTGGTATAATTTCTTCCTTAAATGTTTGGCAGAATTTTCCAGTGACCCATCTGGGCCTGGTGTTTTTTGTTCTGGAAGCTTATTTAATTATTGATTCAATTTCTTTAATAGATATAGTCCTACTCAGAGTATCTATTTCTTCTTATGTGAGTTCTAGCAAATTGTGTCTTTGATAAATTGGTTCATTTTATCCAGGTTATCATTTGTGGTCATAAAGTTTTTTATAATTTGTAATATCCTGTTAATGTCCATGGGATCTGTAGTAATGTCCCCTCTTTCATTTCTGATTTTTGTAATTTGCATCCTCTTTCTTCCTGTCTTAGCCTGGCTAGAGTCTTATTGGTTCTATTGATCTTTTTAGAGAACTGGCTTTTCGTTTCATTTATTTTTCCCTTTTTGTTTCCTGTTTTCAATTTTTTTTAACTTCTGATATAATTCTTGTTCCTTTTGGTTTCTTTGGATTTAATTTGATCTTCTGTTTCTAGTTTACTGAGGTGGACACTTAGATTACAGATCTTAGACCCTTCTCCTTTCTAATATATTTATTCAAAGTTATGCATTTTTTCTAAGCATTGCTTTCACTGCATCCTGCTAATTTTGATAAGTTTACTTCATTCATTTTTGAGAAATTATCTACAAAATATCCAAATGTGAGCAACCTTATTTTGACTCTTATTCCTTCAAATAAAAATGGTATTTCATTAAAAAAAAAACAACTCGCTAGCTTATCTCCCAATTCAAACAATCCTGTAAGTGATTTTCCTCAAGACAACTGTCATATTTTGTAAGTATGATTAGTGCTTTATGTGCACTTCTCATTCCATTACATGGAATATTAAAAAGATGCATACTCAAGGGTTGCAGTTTAATATAATTAATAATTCTACTCCTTCATCAAGGATATTCTTAATGTCTTTGACCGTAAGTTTTTTTTTTTTCTGTGTGTGAACACAGTGACTACTAGTAAGTTTAGTACCACTTCATTGATTCATGAGATGACACCAGCTGTTTACCCACCACTATTTTGTGTCATAAGTGTAAATGTCATCATGGTGAAAAAGCAAATAATGTCTTAGTGTTATTATGAAAATTACACTGACCTCATTGATCTCATGGAAGGGTCTCATAGACCCCCGGGGGTCTGGCACTTTGAGGACCATGGGAGCAGTGGTTAGGGGGATAGATGTATGACTCTAGACTCTCTAGGGTTCATATCTGGGCTCTACTCCTTACATTATATTCACAAGCAGGTTGTTTTGATCTTCCTTCAGTTTCCTCATCTCTAGAAAGGTATGCTAATTATGAATACATTTCATTATACTCTTGTACAACACCAAGAGTGAACCCTAATGGAAACTGTGAATTTTGGGTGATTATGATGTATCAATGTAGGTTCATCAATTGTAAGAAAAGTACACCTGTGGTGGGGTCTATTGATAATGGAGGAGGCTACACACATGTGAGGTCAGGGAGGTGCATAGGAAACCTCTGTACTTCCTCTTAATTTTTCTGTGGACCTGAAACTGCTCTAAAAAATTAAGTGTTTTTTAAAAAAGAGGGGGTATGCTAATAATACTATCTAAGTCATCAGGTTGTTGTGAAGTTTAAGCAGGTGACTATGGGGAAAGTTTAGAACAGTGTCTGGCACAGAGTAAAGGTGACAGAATGTCAGCTCTCTCTATTGTCTTTCATTGTTGTCCAAGCCCTTAGAGAGCATCTGGCACAGGGTTGGTACTCCATACATGTTTATTGAAAAAAAAATGTTTAGACCAAGCTTCACCACATACTTGTTCTGGGTTCTTAGGTAAATGACTATCTTTGAGCCTGTTTTTAATAAGAAGGAAAAATTAACTACTTTACAGATTTATTATGAAGATTAAGCAGAAGCGTATATGTGGAAATGCTCAAGTTCCAGGTGATCTAGAAATGTTATTTTTTTGCCAATAATGAAAATTTTCCCTTATGGACTTACACTCACTTTTTGGTTACCTTCTGACTTTTTCCCAGGTTCTAAACACTTATGCAGAATTCTCCATGTCTCATCCTCATCAGCTTGGCTCTGACTAGCTCATCAGATATGTCAATGATGGATTAAGAGCAAAAATGTCAGAGTTCCATTGTGTGGTCTATGCCTAAAGTAAAACTTGTAGAAGAGAATATATACAGTTCTGATCTAGAACAACAGCTGTAATGGACAATGCAAATCAAAATTTGAGTAAGTTTCCAAGCATAATAACCAGTGACAACTTGGAATTAATTTATATGACCAGCACGTGAATTAGGACTCTAATTGGTTACAAGTGATCAAAACCCAACTAAAAGTATGTAAGGAGAAAACAGCCAGTCAAATAGATAAATATTAGTTCACATTCCTTAAAGTATAGTTTCAGGCACAACTGTATCCAGATATTCACATTTCATCACCAATCATCTGTCTTTTTCCACTTCTGAAGTGTGCTCTCGTTAGTATTGCCTCATTTCTCAGGTTGGCTCTCAGAATATAGTGACAGAATTAATCACCAACAGCTTTAAGCTTACAACACACCAGCTTAAAAACTGGTGGATCTAGCAGAGTCCTGGGTAGGACTCTCACTGACCCAGTGTGGGTGGTCATGTACCCATTCTTTTTTTTTTACTTGTTAAGCAATTTTTAATAGAGTTTTTCTCAGTAATGTGCACTATAGTTACACAGAAATCATAAATAAAATCAGGTAAATGTATTACTTATATATAAATAATTTCAAAAACAATATTATTAAAAGTTTCAAAAAATTAGGGAAAGTTACATTTAAGTGGTCTGTAGGTACATTTTAATATGTTTGATATGATGTGGAAGGATGATTCTTTCATCCTTCAAAGGGAATAGAATACATCTCAGGGCCTGTGAACAATTACACTCCATTCCCATCAAGCCCCTGTATATTTCCCACAAATTTTCCCTCTTGGCTCTAATATAACATGCACATTATTTGAAAGAAGCATCTATGTGGAAACTTTAAGAGACTGAGAAAGGCTAGTAAGTCCTGAGAGAAGGAGAGGCAGGTTAGGGTTGGAGCGGCCTGGTTACCTTAGTGAACGCCCTGTGTTCACAGGGGCTAGGACACATGCACAGGCCCCCCGGCTCTGACTCTGAGAGGAGAGCCTTCTTGAGTGGCAGACTCACATCTGCCAAGCCCAGAGACTAGGACTGACATTCATGATTTCAGTTAATTGATTTACAACAAGCAACATGAATGTCGAAAGGACTAGTCATTCATATCACTTGGGCAGTGCTTTTTCTCCCACATGGACCCATATCATATCAGAGTTGGTGGTCACAGATTCAGGAGGAGAGTTCATTTTCTGATTTGGAGATTAATGGCATCCATCCAGCTCTTCACTGATGGAGGTCCATTGCCATCATAGACCTTGCCAGTAGGAGGTGACTTTTGCCTAGACACACTGCTTATATGGGCCCAGCTTCATTGGCTTCAGGACTTCTTTTTTCTACATTTGGCTGAATAACCCTCTCCCTTCTAAGTGAAACGTGAATACATTAAATTAAAGTTCCAGTCATATTCTGTTGGCTTGGACACCATTCTTTTCTTTTTTTTTTGGCTGCTTTGGGTCTTCGTTGCTGTGCACGGGCTTTCTCTAGTTGCGGCGAGCGGGGGCTACTCTTCCTTGTGGTGTGTGGATTTCTCATTGCGGTGGCTTCTCTTGTTGCAAAGTGCGGGTTCTAGGGGCGCAGGCTTCAATAATGGTGGCTCGCGGGCTCTAGAGTGCAGGCTCAGTAGTTGTGATGCACGGGTTTAGTTGCTCCGTGGCATGTGGGATCTTCCCGGACCAGGGCTCGAACCATTTGATCCATTCCAATGTTTAACATTTATAAGGAATCTCTATTCATTTATACCTAAAACTTAGGGGTGGAGGGAATCTCATTGTAGCTTCCAGATCCATCCAGCAAGGCACAGGGCAGGTTAGAGGAGACCGGCTGCCTGCTCTTGCCTCTCCATGACTCACTGTTCCTTGACTTCTCTTTCAGAGCCACTTATGCCTTCATCTTCCCCCCCGACTGTTCCATGATAGCTCCCTTCCTCTTCCTGGAAGCTCCCTGAGATCATGGATCCTGAGAATGGTGTCTATTCCAAGGTGTCTGTAGGCTCCACGCTTTCAGTCATGTACCCATTCATTCACCACTTAGAGGGTTAAGTTCTCAAATAATTACCCGTTAGTAATTGACAGATCTGGATCAAACACATAACTCTAGAAACAGAAGGTGATTCAGTCCTGTTTTAACTACATAGATTGAAAATAGAAGAGGGATACTTTCCTCAAGGACATTTAGTATGGTATTACCAAAAGAAAGGAGAGGATTGCAGCTGACAAAAATAACAGGTGTTTACTAAGGGTGGTAGCAGAGAAATGTTGCCATGTTACACTTATAGATTGATGACATATAATGTAAGTCCTGTATTTTAACAGGACTCTTTCTTGTCTAAGGAGTAACTCTGATAGAGGAAAGTTCTGGGGATTAGGCAGGCGAGTTGACAGATTGCATCACAAGATAGTGTGTTTCGGTGCAGGGGCTTGAAATTTTTTTTATTAGCCATAAAGTTTTTGTTTAAAATAAATACTTCTCTAGTTGTGTGCTCTTTCTCTTGTTCCCCCAAATTTCTCTTTAGACAGATTTGTGGAATTTTAGGGCTCTAGTGAGCACAGCTTGAAAACCACTGTTATAACAGAAAGAGCCTAGGATTTCTTGTCACAAATTCTAAGTTGCAACTGCAAGCCTATTACTTATCAAATACACATCTTTGAACAAAGCTTTTAACATCTAGGATTTTTACTTTTGACAACTTTGTAATAAGTGGATGAATAGCCCTTTGTTCACAGATTTCTGTGCAGATCAGCTGAAGTAATAAATGTGAGAGCAGTTTTCAATCGGTAAAGTGATATTCCAAGAGGACATAATGCTATGATTGCTCCTCTGGCCAGACTTCCACACAGGAACTAGAGCCAGCTACCTGTTAACAGATCATCTCCTCAACAAAACTGACACACAGCACAACTACTTCTAAGATCTTCCAGACCATGTGGGCTTGTGGGAAAAATGAGGTTTAATAACCGTAAAATTTAATTTAATGACTCTTGCTTTGACCTGCTCACACAGAACTTCCAGATTCTCTCAAATTGTCTCCCAATTATTCCCAGGAGTCTGTGGGGAATTTCTCACGTATACTTATGAGCAAGTATGCCATTTTTAGTTAGTAAGTAATTTCTTCTATTTCTTCCTCTCTTGCAATGAATCCCCTTATCCACACCCCTGTCCGTGTAGGTCCTTGAAGGAACCTCACAGCATTCTCTACTTCTTCCTATTTCCATAAATCCCTGCTGTCTACCTGGTTTCCCAGAACTCCTGAAATTGCTGTCTATCATGGTACTACAGAACACCATGCCCCCTTATCCTCACCACCCTGCCCACACTTGCATGTGCTCTGCCCAGAAGAAGGGGAAGGTATACATTTTCCTCACTAAGAACAACGTGATTGTGCTGGGGTGCAGAAGCATTACTCCTTGGCCTCCACATCTCACAGGGTCAACAATAAAACTAGTTCTTTGCTTTTTGGCCAGGAACTCCTCTCTCTAAAGGACTCACATATGGGTCCTTGAGGATATGTGGTTAGATGAAGCTAGAGGGATAAACCGACATCTAGTTAGGGATGGGGCCAAGGTCGTAGTCAAAGAAACAATACCAAAATGCCATATTGAGGTTGTGCGTTGGAAACAGCTTGTGGTCGGTTGTATGGAGTGAGTCAGGGTACGTGGCTCAGGTCTTGAGTCTGTGAAAAGTGAGAGAGCTGAGGGCTACTTTTAGAGAAGTAAGTTTTTCTACACTGATGTGAGAGATACAGCCACTTATATCTTTTAATTAATGATGTTTCAATAGAGCAATGATTCTAAAAGTCTTGGAGCATATATTAATAGAATCTTGGCAAATGAGGAGGCATGTTACACGTAGTTTGAAAAAAATCCTTGAGCGCATCGCATGTACTCTCCTCCCGCATAGAGCAACACTCTATTTCAGTGTGTAGCCTACATGGCCCATTCACTGGCTAGGTGGTTAAAGGAACTGCACTGTTGAACACTAACCAGGTTCATTCACTGACTGCATAGTCAACCCCCAAAATGGCCCCCATGATCTTTGCTTCCTGGCATTTATTCCCTTGTGTAGTTTTCTCCCACAGTGAATCAGAGCTGGTCTGTGTGACAAATAAAGTATAATGGAGGTGACAGTGTGTGACTTACAAGATAAGGTCATACAAAACACTGAAGCTTCCTCTTTGCTCCCTTGGATCAATTGCTCTGGGAGAAGCTGGTTGCTATGTCATGAGGTCACTTGAGTAGCTTTGTGGAGAAGCCAGTGTGGAGAGGAGTTGAGGCCCTCCAACCAACAACCAACACTAGCTCGAAAACCACATGAGTGAGTCACCTTGGAAATGGGTCCTCCAGCCTTAGTTAAGCTATCAGGTAACTGTAGCCTCAGGCAATAGGTGGTTACAACTTCATGAGAGACCTTGAGCCAGACTGCTCAGCCAAGCTACTCCCAAATTCCTGACCCACTGATTATGTGAAAATAATAAATATTTATCATTGCTTTAAGTCACTATGTTTTTAAGTAATTTGTTACAAAGAAGTAGGTAACAAAGAGTAACTCACTCTAATTTCAGTACTGACACTTTGGGTTAATTGTGCACGTTCTTTTCCAGATTGGACCAAGTAGACATTCTAAATTTTTAGAGATTCACTTAAGATGGTGAAAAAAAGACACAAAGAGATGAGTATGTGTATAAAATTTAATTTTTAAAAAATTTCACATGAAACGTTTGCTCATATGAGGTCACAAAAGTGTCTTAAAAATTATGAGAGAGGAAAAAGATGTTCCTTATAGATAGCAATAAATTTATCAAATATTTGATGGCAATATTAAGGACACATTTGTCATGTCTACGGATCCAACAGAATGGGTTAGGGAATAAGTTATTAGACAGAAACCAGGTACAAAAAAAGGCTACTTTGTGTGGATCGACAGGCCACAAATTAAAAAAAAATAGTTTTAATGTAAAAAGAATATAAGTCCTCTACTGGGGTTGAAGTGTACATCATTTACATATCCTTAGACCACACACAACAGAGTGCAATCCTGGCTATTCTTAATAAGAAAGAATATTTGAAAGATATCAGCTAACACCTAGGAATTATGAGAGACCTGGGAACCTACTGCAAAAAAAGATAGGAACAAGTCCAATCTAGTTATCTAGGTAATAAGAACATCTTTAGTACTCAGGAAGGACCACTTCTGGGATGAAAATGATGACCATTTTTATTCTCAATCTGACTTTCTTTTGTATAAAACTAAGTATTTTGGGCAAACAGAGTCTAAATGCTTAACTGTATGCCCATGTCTACACTAAGGAAGAGAATAGCATTTTAATTATAATCTCTCCCTTTATCCTGATTCATTTCAAATTTAAGTCATTGTTATTACTAATAGGAGGGAAGGAAAAATGCTGGAGGCTGTAAAATAGCAAGTGTGAACCACCAAGGCAAATTGTGCAAGCACAAAATAGCAGAGATATAGCACACATGTGAGAAGATTCAGGATTTTAGACACCATTAGGGTCAAATAGCATAATGTAGCCACTAAATTCTCATTTACTCTTAGGCTACACTGAGAGTCAAGGTATGAAAAATGAGAAGGTAATAGATGTATACTAACATGTGTATTCAGATCATGCTGGGAAAATCAAACTTAACATGTTGTTGAGATGAAAATAAATTATTCCAGTATATTTGTAAACAAACAAACATGAACACACACACACACACTTACACATATTTGTAAAGAGTAGGGCTTACTTCACCAGCTTGGGTCGTATATAAAGTCACAAAATATAGTATTTGAGTAAATTGCTCAAGCCCTCATCTGTCTAACTTGGCAGGATGTTTTGTTTCTCTTGCTCTCTACTTTCTAGTTTCTGAAAACCCCCAAAGTTTGCTCAGTTCAAAAAGACTGACTACATCTGGGTTCCAAACACCAGACAAAGAGAGAACTCAGGAACTAAAATAGTTTCTAGGCTAATCTCTGTATGTCATCATTCCTATTTAAGTCACTAATGAAAACTGGTTTTTGAAGTTATTGTACATACTTGTGGCTACTCTAGTTACACTCTTGCTGATCCAGATATTTGCAGAGGCCACATATGCTACCCCACTCCTGTCCCATACCCACATATTAGTAAAGGGAGTGTGGCCAAGACTGGATAGATATTAAAAAATATTGTTCTTTTCATGGCACATAGGACAGCTATATTTCCTAGCCTTTTTTGAAATTAGGTTAGGGTCCTATGAATAAATTCCAGCCAATGCATGTGAAAGGAAGTAATGGATGGCAATTTCAGTCCTGAGCATAATACCCTGAATGTTTGCCCAGGCTATTTCTTCCCCTCCTATGGCAAACATGGTTATGCATTAAAGATGGTGACATCATAAGATGGAAGGAGTCTGGATCCCTGGCTGATCACGTAGGAGAACTTGTACAGCAGGAGAGCTGTACAAAAGAGCTATCTGGGGGAGCTGTCCATCAAACTGGAAGTGATACATAAGGCTTTATCTTGTTAAGCCACAGAGATTTTGAGTGATTGTTACTAAAGCATAATCTATGAGTAAAACAGAGAGCTCGCTACCTGAGTTTCTTTGAGGATTATAATTTTCCAAGAATATATTCATACCCTTAGTCATTAATTCCAAAGCATAATCTTTATACTCAACTAGCTTAGTTAGTCATGAACCATGTGAAAGTCAGTTCTCTTCTTTAACCATGTAAGGGTCCAGGACAATAATCCAGATGTCTATTTCTCTCATAGCTAGTTCAAATTTGGAGCCCTTGGTATACTTTCTAACTGTCACATTGCAGCTGGGAACATCTCAACCTATCGGACAGTCTTCAATATAATTTAATTACAAAAGGCTGGTTTGTGAGCTATTCCTTTCTTCCCAGGAGGCTCCACATTTATCCAAATTCTCCCCAGGAATCAGCTCTATATAACAAGCAGCATTTGTCAGTAACTGAGAAGCTGTGTTAAATACTTCCTCTCGAGGAGGAATGGGCAAACCACAGCATGCTGGTAAAATCTGTTCAGGACCCTATTTTGGTATGGCCTGTAATTTAAGAATGGTTTTAACATTTTAAAAAATTTTTGTAAATGAACAAGAAAGAAGAGGAGGAGTTGAAGGAGAAGCAGCAGCAATAGAGGCCTTACGTGGCCCCAAAACCCTTAAACAATCATTCTCTTTTCTTCCCTGGCATTTTACAGCAAACATTTGCTGAACTCTGCTTTAGAGAATCGAGCTATAACTAACTTAAATTTATATAACTACAAGGAATTTGTTGAATGACACTTCCTGGAAAAAAGGTCTACTCCAATGTCATTTTTTCTGTGTCCATTTTCGGAAAGAGACATAGAAAACATCACTTTTTAAGTTCAATCTCACCCGACTATGCTGCTAAAATTTAACAGTGCATGTTCACATGTGACTAATTTTGGAAGGTTATATGCCAAAATATCAAAAGCAGCCCTTTATACTGCTGAACTGAATGAATAAGCATTTTCAGAACTCTAATGAAAAACTGATGAACTCATAAAAGTGCTAACAAAAGATCAAGATGAAAAAAAAAATTAATTACATGGGACTGAGTGAAATGATGAGGATGAGTATAATTTTTGTGACTTTCTGTCTGAATTTAAAAAAAAAAAATCCCACAAGGACTCAGAGGCAAAGAATATACAAATCAATTTTCGCTGCAAAGTAAAGGAGCTGTTACAGTGGAGGATTACTGGACTGAATGTCAATATTATGACATAGTATGAGTGTGTTTCATGTTTGGTAATTGCAATCATTGTTGCTTTTGTTGTGGTCATCCATGTACAATGCTTGGTGTCAGTCTATTTATCTCTTGTAAAAATAAAATACAGTGTGTGTGTGTGAAAAAAAAGCAGCCCTTTATTCCTAGAAATACTTCATAGGTCATTTGAAAAATAATTCTTGCCTGTGTTTTCTAATTTTTCTTCAATAAATATTTATTAGTTGTATTATTTTCAAAATGGAATCATGTCTAATTCTGGGTGACATGAAAAATAGAAAGATCCGTACATGGGATACATCTAGAGGTAAGTCCTAGGAGAAACAATTTCAGGAACAAGGGAAAATCTTTCCTGGAGAAGAGAAAATTCAGAGGAGCTGTGAAAGCATCTCTTGAAATCTCAAAAAGATCCATCGGAGAAGAAAGGCATATAACTTATTCTATATGACTAAAAGATGTAAGATTAGGACAAAAGGGGTAACCCACAGGGAGACCAATTTTTGCTTATTATAAGAAATCTCAGAGGGAGACCTTCAAGATGGTGGAGGAGTAAGACGTGGAGATCACCTTCCTGCCCACAGATACATCAGAAATACATCTACATGTGGAACAACTCCTACAGGACACCTACTGAACGCTGGCAGAAGACCTCAGACCTCCCAAAAGGCAAGAAACTCCCCACGTACCTGGGTAGGGCAAAAGAAAAAAGAAAAAACAGAGACAAAAGAATACAACAGGACTTGCAACTCTGGGAGGGAGCTGTGAAGGAGGAAAAGTTTCCACACACTAGGAAGCCCCTTCACTGGCGGACACGGGGGTGTGGAAGGGGGGAAGCTTTGGAGCCACGGAGGAGAGCGCAGCAACAGGGGCGCAGAGGGCAAAGCAGAGAGATTCCCGCACAGAGGATCAGTGCCGACCAGCACTCACCAGCCCGAGAGGCTTGTCTGCTCCCCCGCCGGGGCGGGCGGGGCTGGGAGCTGAGGCTTGGGCTTCAGTCAAATCCCAGGGAGAGGACTGGGGTTGGCTGCGTGAACACAGCCTGAAGGGAGCTAGTGCACCACAGCTAGCCGGGAGGGAGTCCGGGAAAAAGTCTGGAACCGCCTAAGAGGCAAGAGACCATTGTTTTGGGGTGCGCGAGGAGAGGGGATTCAGAGAACCGCCTAAATGAGCTCTAGAGACGGGCGTGAGCCTCGGCTATCAGTGCGGACCCCAGAGACGGGCATGAAATGCTAAGGCTGCTGCTGCCGCCACCAAGAAGCCTGTGTGCGAGCCCAGGTCACTCTCCACACCGCCCCTCCTGGGAGCCGGTGCCGCCCGCCACTGCCAGGGTCCCTTGATCCAGGGACAACTTCCCCGGGAGAACACACGGCGCGCCTCAGGCTGTTGCAACGTCATGCCGGCCTCTGCTGATGCAGGCTCACCCCGCGTTCCGTACCCCTCCCTTGCCCCTGGTCTGAGTGAGCCCCCTAATCTGCTGCTCCTTTAACCCCGTCCTGTCTGAGTGAAGAACAGATGCCCACAGGTGACTTACATGCAGAGACAGGGCCAAATCCAAAGCTGAACCCAAGGAGCTGTGCAAATAAAGAAGAGAAAGGGAAATTTCTCCCCGCAGCCTCAGGAACAGAGGATTAATCTCCACAATCAAATTGATGTACACTGCATTTCTGGAATACCTGAATAGACAACGAATCATCCAAAAATTGAGGCAGTGGATTTTGGGAGCAACTGTAGACTAGGGGTTTTCTTTCTGAATCGAATTTGTTTCTGGTTTTATGTTTATCGTAGTTTAGTATTTAGTTTATTAGCATCTGTCCATCGACAGATGAATGGATAAAGAAGATGTGGCACATATATACAATGGAATATTACTCAGCCATAAAAAGAAATGAAATTGAGTTATTTGTAGTGAGGTGGATGGACCTAGAGTCTGCCATACAGAGTGAAGTAAATCAGAAAGAGAAAAACAAATACTGTATGCTACAGGGAGATCAGCTCGGTGCTTTGTGACCACCTAGAGGGGTGGGATAGGGAGGGTGGGAGGGAGGGAGATGCAAGAGGGAAGAGATATGGGGACATATGTATATGTATAACTGATTCACTTTGTTATAAAGCAGAAACTGACACACCATTGTAAAGCAATTATACTCTAATAAAGATGTTAAAAAAATACTGTATGCTAACACATATATATGGAATCTAAAAAAAAAAAAAAGGGGCAGGACAGAAATAAAGACGCAGACATAGAGAATGGACTTGAGGACACGAGGAGTGGGAAGGGTAAGCTGGGACGAAGTGAGAGAGTGGCATGGACATATATACACTACCAAATGTAAAATAGATAGCTAGTGGGAAGCAGCCGCATAGCACAGGGAGATCAGCTCGGTGCTTTGTGACCACCTAGAGGGGTGGGATAGGGAGGGTGGGAGGGAGACACAAGAGGGAGGAGATATGGGGATATATGTATATGTATAGCTGATTCACTTTGTTATAAAGCAGAAACTAACACGCCATTGTAAAGCAATTCTAATTATTCTCCAAAAAAGATGCAAAAAATAAAAAAAGAAATCTTCTTCTGAATGTCAGAGCAGGCTGATATGTATTATTTTTATGAAAGGCACTGAGAAATACACTGGATAAATATTTGACAGAAGTTATAAAACATATTTGCTCATACAATATGGAATCAGACAGGAGTCTTTGAGCCTTCCTTGTAGAAGCACACATACTTTGTGTATTTGAAAATACTGCTGATATAAATAATACACCCTATATCTATTTACTTAGGCCACATACATTCTGTACATCAACAAAATGCTCAGTTGTTGAAAATTTTTTTCTGATCATTAATTTATAGCATCTCTGGAATCAAATTCATAGGTGAAGAATCAAACAATCTGACCATGTCCTTCTTTCTCACTGACAGGAATCTTTAATAGGAACCTGGTACTTGAAATGCTCCAGGTCCTATGCGCGCAGAATGTAGGTAAAGAGGGCAGGGGTAAAGAAGGAAAGAAAGCAGAGAAATAGGAGAGAAGGGGGATGTTACACAGCCAGGCCTCTTTTCCCAGAAGTAAGATGAAATTACCATGCAACTATGTTTTCCCTCCAGGAAAGTCAACCTTGTCTTGCTTCTTTCCATTTTTTCTGTTTCTGGGTTTTGGGTTTTATTTTTTGTTTTCTGATTTTTTTATTTTTTAAATTTTCCTTGCCATGATTATTTAAAAGTGATCCAAAGAGAGCAGTAATGTGTCCAGATGGCAGTGTTAAAGCAACCTGGGGAAATCAGCTAAGCAAGTTGTGGAATCAAAGACAGTTGCTTTTTTGGTATAATTAAACACTTTTGGGGGAAAAACCTACAGACAAGAGCAGGGCTGAAGGGGCAGCCATTTGCCATCTACCTATAAGTCAGAAGCAAGAGAGCATGTAAGCCAGCCTTATTATAATCTAGTGATGCAAGGAACCACTGAAATAGATCATAAGATTAGACTCTTTTCCTTGGTCTGAAAAGTTTCTTAAGATTAAATTATAGGATGTTGAGGACTCTTATATTTCCCTGGAAATCATTGCCCTTCTCCGTATCTCATTTTCATCTGAAATAAGGTTAGAACTACTGTTCCTAACCTAATGTTCCTGGAATCCTTAAGGATTTAGGAATATAAGGTAGTGACAAGAATCATTAAATTGTTTTTAATATCTCTGAACGTTTAATGGAAATCATAGGGCTATAAAAGTAATTACTATTGAGTTTGGTTTTGTTTGAAATTTATCAATGCCCTGAGACTATATTGGTTATATAAAGGTGATAAAAAATGTTACCTGGCTATAGATGCCTTTAAGAATTTTCTGGAACATGATTGGTGGACCAGGCATTGGTACTAAAACAGGGTCACCTTGGTCATGACCAAAGAGTGAAGCTATTAATTGAAAAAAATAAATACAACATGAAAAGACAGGAAACTCCAGAATACATAGGTTATAATTGTCCCTCAAATCCTCACATTTAGTTTGAAGTTTCTAATTTCTGTGGCCTAAATTTGTCATGATCACATCTTAAATTGTTTATCCAAAACAAATTTCCCAGGATAAACTTGTGAAACTCACCGTCCCACGAAGAGGCAATGGAAGACATTTTTCTCTACAGAAGCAGTGAATTTTACAGTTCTCCTTCTTTGACTGCATTGTAGGTAAAATTTAAAGGATAAAACAGCATTTGGAAATGTGACTATCAGGCCTTGCTTTGCCAGGGCTTTTCCTCTATTCAGGGCACTGTTGATGCCCTTAAGCCCACCAAGAAATGTTTTATGTTTGTCTTTGTAAAGCTCCTTTTCAAGTAGAAATATTTACTTTAGATCTTCCCTGTGGGCAGTGACAGGGATGGAGTTGACAACCACAGGCAAAAGCTCATTGCCCACCTTCTCAAACGACAGACGTTTTTGTTTGTTTTTGTGGCCAAAATGCAGTCTTTTTCTTTTCATAATGTACTATTTTAGGTCTTCAACATCTGCCATTGGTATTATTTTAATCATTAGTTTCCTGGCTTCCAATCTTACTATCTTACTGTTGCTGCCAGATAAATCTTTCTAAGGCATAGTTTTGAAAATACTTCTTGCTTAAAATCCTTCAATGGCTTTTTATTAAATATAGAACAAAATGAAATCCTCTTAGCCTGGGATTCAAGACACTGTATATTCTGGACCTGAAATTCTTTTCAGATTTTCTTCCCTCTACACTCCCCTCTACTTTGAACTCCAGCAATAATACTGTATTTATCATGCTCCATTTTATCACGCATTTTTCATACCTACAAGTTTTTGCTCCTGCTATACCTTACAGCTGGAATTCTTTCTTTCCATACTTAAAAAAAAAATTTTGTATTCACCTCTGGGGACCAGCTCAAGTGTTCCTCTAGGAAACATAAAGACCTTTCAGCTCTTCTACATCTGTACTTCCACAGAATTTTGCACACATTTCAGTCAACCTTCTGTTGTGTTCTACAGACCTGCTTTTCACACTTGTAAACTCCTAGTGAATTAAGTTGTTTCCTCTTGTATCTCTGCAAGACCTTAACAGAGTCTCTAAAATAATTTAGTTCCCCCACAGTGGTCAATTGCTACATTATCCTCTGAAAATTCTCCTAGAGAGAGAATGTGACTATGTAAGAAGAAGGGATCTTTTCTGTTACTTTAGAGGCAGAAGGTGAAACTTCATTCAAAAATGTTTGTGCTTGACATAAGCCCCCAACAGTCTTCATTAAAGGCTTTCATCAGTCCTCTTAGCCTTACCAAGTTTCCAAGAGGCATGCCCAGTAATCTGGGTTTTAAATTTTATTTTAATTTTCTATATCAGAAGCTTGGGTCTCTGGTGGCTGGCGCTGGAGAATCACCCCTACACCAGATACTTGCCTAGAGTCCTAAGCAAAGATTCTGCCTGAAAATAGGAAAAAGCAGGTTCCCAAGCAAGAAAAAGTAGATTCCACTGCACTTCTGCAGGAACCAAGGAAGGGAAGCCTGGAGTTCTGGGGAGGTCTTACCAGAGCTTCTCAGCGGTATCAGGTAGAGAAGTGTCCTGAGGAGACACCAACATGTGGTCAATTACTAGGTGGGACATGGCAAGGGAAACTAGCTGAAAGTCTAAACAAAGGGTAGAGTTTATAAGATAAATGAGACTCAGTTGCAAAAATAGGGTAAAGGTTCCATTTCTTAAGTAATTGTTAATTATTCTCCCATTCTTACTAAAAACAAAAATTTCTAAGTCAGAATGTAGCATGATATATCGAAGTGAGCTGAGATGGTTTCAGACAAGGGAAAACTCTTGATATTTAGCAAAATTATGCAGCTTTATTGTGGTGAAATATATGATTATCATAAAATTTTAAGAAACATGGAAGATGGTTTGCAGACCCCTGTTACAGTCTTTGTAGATTCTGAGGAACCCACCATGTAAGCTTTGGGGGAATCATTAGAGTGAATCAATTCCATTCTCTCACCTTTATTTTTGGAACATGAAGAACTTAATATTTCCCTTAGTTTTACTTTCTCATCCTATTGCTTTACTCCCAGAAAAGGTCTTCATTTTTAGATCCTCTACTCCCTCTGAAGGGACTCATATGTTAATGACGCGGGTCTGCTAATCCACAGTATTTCTTCATGAAACCTAATACCGCCATCTGCAACTATTTGAAGATAAAGAGGTCCAGATCCAAGCCTCACAAAGAATTTTCTTCAAGGGAGGCTTAAAAGGCACAGTATGGCATGAGTCACATGACACCAGCTGAGAATAAGGTCTTTCGGGCCACTGGAGAAAGCGCTCACTGAAGTGAGACCAGAGGGGCTGTTCCTGGAAGCCCCGTTTTAGGCATTTTCATCCTAAAATGAATCATCCCCCTTCCCTTCCATCCATGAATAACACATGCTCAGTAAGCTGACATTTTCTCTTTATATTCATTTATTTTTGATTATAAAAATGATACATGGCTTACTATAAAAATTCTAAAACTATAAAAATATCAAGTAAAAAGTCAAATTATTCTTTCATTGCCCCCTCAGACCTCCAGTTTTACAGCCAGTCCCAATTCAGTATGTACCCTTCCACTTCATCTTGTCTGCATCTTCTTTTTTTTTTTTTTTTTTTTTTATTAATTTATTTATTTAATTTTGGCTGTGTTGGGTCTTCGTTTCTGTGCGAGGGCTTTCTCTAGTTGCGGCAAGCGGGGGCCACTCTTCATCGCGGTGCGCGGGCCTCTCACTGTTGCAGCCTCTCTTGTTGCGGAGCACAGGCTCCAGACGCGCAGGCTCAGTAGTTGTGGCTCACGGGCTTAGTTGCTCCGCGGCATGTGGGATCTTCCCAGACCAGGGCTCGAACCCGTGTCCCCTGCATTGGCAGGCGGATTCTCAACCGCTGCGCCACCAGGGAAGCCCCTTGTCTGCGTCTTCTAAAACATGTGTGCATACGTATTTTTGTCTACATATATGACATCATGTCAGGGATGAGTGTTCTCTTCACAATATTACCGTTGAAATGAACTAGGAATAGAAATGTTTTTGTGTCTTTTTTTCCCCCTGGAGATTTGGTCCTCTGCTTAATTCTAAACCATAGGTTTATGTTCCTCTCTTCTGTAGCTGCAACCAGGGAATAATGTCAGCATCAGTATTTGTTCCCATCATTCCTTTACCATGTTCTTCAGTGAAAATTTATTGTCCTTTGAGATAAAGAACAAATATAGAGCACTTGTCTACCAGCAACTTAATATTTCAAAAGGCTATGATAAAGACTGATAATTTGAAATCTCTAACCCAAATGAAAAGCCAACCTCTGATTGATGGTTTACCATGGATCAGGTCTGCCTTTTATTCCCCTCTTCCTTTACCCCTTTCTCTCTTTCACATATCCATTCCTTCTCTGTGTTTTTGTCTTTCTTTTCTGGGTTGTCTCTTTTCTCTGTTTTCTCCTTTCCTATTCTGCATCTTTTCTTCCTTTGCTCACATTCTTCTTTTCTATCCTTTCTTCCTTTCTTAAGAGTTCATCTTTTAGAATTATAGTATTTTTAAAAACTTCTTGGCTCTTAAGCCTTAAACATGCAATCGCATAGCAACACCACGGAAAACTATACAACCATTAAAATTTATGGTGTAGCAATATGTTTTTGACATAGAAAAATGTATATAATGCATTGCTAAATGTTTTTTAAAACCTACAAAACAGCATCTCTATATAGCAAAATCCTGTTTTTGGAAAATATCCTATTTATAGAGGTGTGGAATCTTATAAAACAGTTAACAGGGTTTCTCTTCGGGTGGTACTAAGATATATTGTTTTATGTTATTCTTTTTCATGTTTTCATATTTTAAATTTTGTCCTTGTTTAGTGTACATAGCATGTCAAATAAAATGGTTTTACAAAGGAACGTCAAACACATTTACTGTCTTTATTGAATGTAACTATTTTACCTGTTCTCAAATAAGATAAATTATAAGATAAATTATACAGTTAAAAGTGCTTACTAAAAGGAGAAAATTAAATTAAAATTCGAATTTAAAGTAAATAAAAGATAAAGTGCATTTTCAACCACTTAGAAGACTAAAGAAACAAAGTACAAGGAAGAGTTCTTCCCTGCAGGGACAAACAGAACCTTGAAAATGTGGTTGCCACAACCAGGAAGAGCCTTAACTCTGTCTTTCAGGCTCAAATTGGCACCATAAGGCCTCAGGCCCCCCAGCCAAGCAGAGTCAGACCAGATGGAACTTTGGGGCAGATCCCTGTAAATACACTTGTTCTTTTATTATCTTCCTGATGACAACATGAGATAAAATACAATTTTAAATATATGATAAAAAATAAATTTTAGGAGGAAAATAAGTTGCCTTTTATTTATCTGTGGCCCTTCATTGACTCCCTGCTCTCAATCCTCCCTTCTACCCTGAGGTTCTTGCCCCTAAAATCAAAACCCAGCAGAAGCGGGGAAACCACAGAAGAGTTAACCATGTAGAGGCTGCCATCTTGTGGCCGTTGAGAGCACGCGTCCACTGTCTGCGTAGCTTTCCGGTTATAAAAAACAGCTGGTTCATATTAGACTTGTTCATATTAGACTGTGGTCTATAGACTATAAATACAAATCCTATTCATGTATTAGAGTAGGACTGGGGTCTTACACAGTCATTTTTTATGACTTTTTAAAAAGAAAGGGTCATTTGAGTTAGGGCGTGTGGCCCATTTCCGGCAGTTTTGCCGTTAACATTATTCTGAATGACCTACTGTCTTCAGTCATTGGAGGCCTTCAGAAATTCACAGTGCACCTTACTGTGTGTGTTTGCTGCATTCTGAGGACTTTTCCCAGACAACTAAGGGAAGGACAGCCACACAGAAGGCTCTCTGTAATAGCTTAACAGAGAAAATATTATAAAGATATCTTAGAATTTCAGAGTGTGCAAAAAATTTTATATGGAGGCTCTGTTCAAACACACACACTCAATTTACCTATTCATTTGCTTTTGCTAATGTTTGAGGAAATGGCATGGTGGGCTTCAAATTGCCTGTGTCGTTTTGTCTGATATGCAGGTGGCTCCTTGGTGAAATAAGTAACATTGAAATGACTACAAAACACTTCAGATCTATTCTACTGTAGGCTCCTTAGACATAAGGAGCACTATACATACCACCTGTCAACCAATGCCTGAGAGTTGCAGCTTCTGGGACCAAAAAATTTTAAAGAAGTGAGTTTATCTTTCAATGCATCTTTGTAGCTAACCCATCCTAATTGAATTCTAATTCAGTTCTGGGGAATCTGTGTTCTCGTCACACTCACACATCATACTAAGTTTTCCCTCCAAATCTCCCTTGATTCCATGTTTCTAAGTCTCCTCTGATGTCTTGCTTTTTCGATCATCTTTCTTTTATCTTTATTATTTCCTTCAGCAATTTCCCATTAGTGTATAAATTAACTGAAACTTCCTCATCCCTAAAAATATACAATGAAACAAAACCAAATAATAAGACTAACTTTGCTCAACCATCTATTTCTCTTAAGCCACCATTCCTAGTCTTCTTTCTTCTTTCCCCTGACAAACCTATTGAGAGTGATATTTACATTTCTGCCTTTCTGTGACTTTGATAGTGTGACTCAGAGGCAAGAATTCAATTGGATATGTAGATTAAGATGTCATCAATAGTGAGGCAATATTTTAAGTCATCAAAGTGAAAAGTCCATCCAAGGCATGAATTTAGTTTGAGAACAAAAGAAGGTTGAAGGTTAAAGATTAAAGAAATGGCTGAATAGAAAGGTTGGACAAAGAGAAAAAGGTTAGAAAATAATTGATGGAGAGGGGGTGAAAGATGAAAAAAACAAGAGTGCAATGTCATTGAGTTCCAACAACAGTAGTATAAGCAGCAACAAAATAATAACAATTACAAAAATGATAATAATAAAATATATTGACTCTTCTCTATATTGATCACCCATTTTATACTAACCCCTCCTGTAGATATTTGTATTTTTTTCATTTAATTCTCATATCATCAAGGTAGGTATCATTTTTTCTCTTGTACAGTTGAGGGGTCTGAGGCTCAGAGGATTTATATTGTTTCCCAGTTTGATAAAACAGGTTGGCAGAGGCAGGATTAGAATTCAGTCCCCTTCGTAATAGTTCACATGCCCCAAATGACACTTTACAAATATATAAATACCTATTTAAAGTTATCTCCTTTCCTTCCTCTCTTGGTAAATGCCTAAGAACTCTCAGGATGAAAACATTCTTCTCTCTTCCTGCCGCACTTCCTCTGGGTTCCATTATTCTTCTGTCATGTGTTGATTCCCAGATACACTATTCTGGTTCTTCATTTGTGTTACAAATCAAGCTTCCAAAAGATTGCAAACCCTGTAAACGTTATTTGACCTCCCCAGCTGAGCTCTCTCTCCAGAGATAGTGTTCTTAAAAATCACTCTGATGATAACCTTCTCTTTTTAATCATTTTTCTGAAAAACAAAGTGTATTTGTTTTCTATTGCTGCTGTAATATCTTCCACAGACTTAATTGCTTAGACCATACAAATTTATTAACTTACAGTTCTGGAGAGCAGAAGTCTGAAATGGGTCTCGGGTAAAATCAACATGGCAGCAAGCAGTGCTAGACTCCTGGAGGCTCTAAGGAAGAATCTCTTTCCTTGCCTTTTGCAGCTTCTAGAGGCCATCTGACTTCCTTGGCTAGTGGGCCTTTCAGCCATCTTCAAAGCCAGCAATGTCAGGCAGAGTCCTTCTCACGCTGCCGTTTCTCTGTTTCTCTTTTTTCTCCCTCACTCTTCCATTTATAAGGACCCTAAGGATTACATTGGGCCCCCGGGATAATCTAGGATAATCTCCCCATCTCAAGTTCAGCTAATTAACAACCTTAATTTCATCAGCAATGTTTAATTGCCCTTTGCTATGTAAACTAACATATTCACAGATTCTGGGGATTAGAATGAGGATGTATGTAGGGATCACTATTCTGTCTGCCTCAAGAAGTTAGAGAAGCCTCACAAGAAAAGTACAAGGAGGGATTTCCCTGCTGGCGCAGTGGATAAGACTCCATGTTCCCAATGCAGGGGGCCTGGGTTTGATCCCTGGTCAGGGAACTAGATCCCACAGGCATGCCCCAACTAAGAGTTTGCATGCCACAACTAAGGAGCCCTAGATCCACAACTAAGGAGCCCACCTGCCGCAACTCAGACTTGGTACAACCAAATAAATAAATAAATATTTAAAAAAAGAAAGAAAAAAACAAAAAAAGAAAAGTACAATGAACTTCAATATTCCCTTCATCATCATGACTTTTCTCTCCATCTATCTATATTTATACCTATACATATATGCATATTATAGTAATTACTTATGCTTGAAAGTAAGTGGCAGACATTATAACCCTTTATACTTCAGAATGTAGCTCTTAAGAACAAGCGCATTCACTTATAACCACAGTGCAATTAGCAAAATGTATGGGAAATTAATGAGAATAATACTGTTATCTAATATTCACATTTCACCAGTTATTTAAAAAATGTCCTTAAAAAATTCAACTCAAGATCACACATTGCTGACATTTTTGAAGAGTACAAGATGTTTATTTTACAAAATGTTCCTTAATCTGGGTCTTTCAGAATTTTTTTCCTCATGATTAGACTCAGGTGATACTTTTTTGGTAGCAATACCACAGCAGTGATGTTGTGTCATCTCAATGTATTACATAGGGAGGCTCATACTATCAGATTATTCTGTTAGGGGTGATGTTAATTTTGATTACTTGACTAGCAGTGTTTGCCAGGGTTTTTAACTATGTAATAGCCATTTTCCCTTTCATAAGTGATAATAATCTGTGAGAGATACTTTGAGACTATAGATGCTAATCCCTATCCCATCAAACATTCACCCAATATTTTAGCATCCACTGCTGATTCTTGGTGAATCAATAATTAGTAAATATGATTGCAAAATGGAGATTTGTTGAAAACTTTATCATTCTTTCTACACTTATTGGCATTTTATATTAAGGATCATACCAATCATCAATTCATAAACCTCCAGTGCCTACTCATGGCCTACAAAACAAACCCTTAACCAAAGCCATGAGCCCGGTGTGGGACCAAGAGCCACAGGATATGAATTTTCTGTTCGATGCAAGTCATCACCTACAGAGACTCTAGCTGACCTGTCAGTTGTTCTGTGTTTGTTCTGATTGCACCTTAGGCCTATGTGATAGGAAGAGGGGTCTTCAAAGAGGAAAAGATGAGCATGATCTATTATTAAACTGGGTCAAAGGAGATGTAGGTGCCTATCACTGATTCTGTAGGCTGGAATAAAGAAGAGGGAAAACCTCATAAATCCCAAGCTCTATTTAGGGGCTGCCTGTGTGGTCAATGGCCATGCACAAGACTGGGGCTGAGAGACAGTTTGTAGTAAGTCAGGAAAGAGGAAAGTTTTATAGGATAGGCACACAATGCATTCACTGCATACTAGATATTATCCTGAACACTTACACATATCAACTCATTTAGTACAACCTTATGAGGAAGATACCCCTTATTATACCCATTTAACAGAAGAGGAAGTGATACACAGAGAGTTTAAATAATTGCCCAAGTTCACACACAGTTGGCAAGTGGTAGAGCAGGAACTGTAATAATTTCCCTCTAAAAGGGAAATTATTCACTACTGACTATCCAACAGATATTCAGAACACAGCTCAGTGGGGATTCCAAAAAATGTGTGGTGAATAGACGGATGAATGAGTGATTCAGTATTTTTAATGTAATAATACAGAAGCCTCTTAACTTGTCTCTCTGTCTCCATGCTCTTCTCATGCCAAGTTATTGCCATACTATCGCCAAATTAATCTAAAAATGCTTTCCACGTGGTGGGCATTCAATAAATATTTGCAAGAATAACTAAAAATTCAAATCTGATTGCCTACTTCCCTTTGACAATTAGGAAATGTACAATAATATATACTTGAAAATCCAATCTTCTTTTCATGGCATGATCGGTTGCCTGCTTAACTGATACAGCCTCATCTACTTCCCCTTTTCAAATTCTAAGCTTCAATATTACTGAGGCATCCCGCACAAAAGCCGTTTTCTCTGTCACCTCCTGCTTTTGCACTTGTTTATTCCTCTCCCTGGAACTTCTTGCCATGCACTCTCCACTTTTATCCACTCAGCATTATGTTCTCCTTCAAGCTTCCTCTTGAATGTTACCATTTCTGGAAGCCTATTCTGATTCCCTTGGGCAGATTTCGTCTCTTCTGTATCTTTGATCCCATTGGACCTCGATAGATGCTTCTTATTAAATATCCTCTGCTAGGTCTCTTTTATGTATATCATATCACAACTCTTTCTTGTCTGCCTTTCCACTAAGCCTCCTCCAGAGCCAGGCCAAATCTAACTTATTTTTGTATCCTGGTATCCAGCACATAGCCTGGCATATGGTGGATCCTGAGGCTTGTATTTCTTCTTATAAAGAATGTAGGCTCTGAAATCAGACTGCCTCATCTTAAATCTTGGTTCCAGCAAGTAAGATCTTTCTGATCATGCATGAATTGTTATCTTCTCTGTAACTTGGTTTTTTCCTTCTGTTAAATGGGAATAATAATACTTAACTCATAGGTTTGTTACGAGAATTAAATGAGCAAACATGTGCACGTGCTTTACATAATTTAATTTAATTAATCTTCATGATAATGTTCATAGGCAGGTCCTATTGTCACATATATTTTACTTCAGCCAGTAAATTGAATTGAGGAGAGTTAAAGTAACTTGCCAAATATCACAGTTATAGTTAGTATATTAGTTAGATCAGTTGGGTAAACCAGCTTGACTAGAACAAAGGTTGGTATAAGGGCAGATTCATGTAGAAGATTTTGAAGGTAAGTAGGAACAGAATCCAAAATTTTCAAATGTTGGATTAGAGTTGAACTTTATCCTAAGGGTGGGAGTGATAAATAAATTTCAGCTGTTGTGCTAAGTTAGACTACTTGCTAATGGCTGTCCGGAGTGATGAGCTGAGAAAGATTGTTGGCGTTCATATGACAGCAGGGAAAGCAAGTGCCATGGGTGAGGAAGTATGCCTATGTTAAGTGTGGGCTAGGGAAAATGGTAGCATACATTCTATATAGTTGACTTCCCTGGAAATGAGGCATTAAGGACATATGGATCTTGGAAAACTCAGACTGACTTTTCAAACTCCTGGGAAGGAACATGAGTCTCTTGTACATGAAAAGAAAACCCCAATTCATTCTTTTTGACCGTTCTTTAAATGGAGATATTTCCCCATGACCGTATTCAGTCTCAGTTTATAGTAACCAAACAAAGGCCATAGATATTTTCATCTAGATCATGTTGGAGACTCTGATTATATTACACATTTGATTCAGTATTATCATCATGAAATACTTGCTTAGACGAATCAGGCCATTAAAGAGTTCCTGGAGTTTCTAAGGCCTTTTCTTTCACTGATTCTAAAATATATAGCCCTGGCTGAGTACTTGATTATGTATGTGAAGAGAGCAAGGCTCAGTAAGTCTCTACTAATTTTATACTAACTCTCAATGTTGTGCTTAGTGACATGCCCCAAGAGAATGACACAATAGTATACCTGCCATCAAGGAACACATAATTCAGTTGGAAAAAAAATGAAAAAAAAAAAAAAAAAAGAAACATCTAGCCCATTTGATTGGGAACAACCTCTGAGATTTGGGACCTCTGTGAAAGAACCATGGTTTAGCTGAGTCTAAAAATTGGATTGGATTTGAATGGGAGGACAGGAGCAGGGATGGCATTCTAGGTAATGAAAATTGAACGAACAGAAGCAGGAATGGTGATGGCACTGCTGTGGAAACAATAGAACAAGGACTGAAGAAGAAGGTTTATCTTGGAGAGCAAAGAGAGGAGTGATTTATAGAAGTAGGATGGGACTAGCTAATGAGAGCTGTTGGAGTCTAAGCAAAGAAGTTTCATCATACAGTGACAAAAAGTGGTTCTTGAGCAAGGTAAAATTATCATTTTAAGAAAACTACGTTGTATAGATTTGCAGGATGAATTAGAATGGATGAAGAAGACATGAGGTAAAGATCTTGCTTAATAGGCACTGTAAAATGCTTCATAAACTAGAATGCATGATACAAAGGCTTATAAATGTGAAAGAGAACCAGAAACATAATAAAGGCACTTGGACTGCAGAAGGCAGAGTGAGTTTAAGAGATTTCAGAGGAAGAATCGAAGTAGGTTAGAGAGACATCTGAGACTAACAGCTAAGCTCCACATCCAATCTACTCCTGGCTCCTGGCAGACAGGGAACACATACTATAACTTGGTGTTTCCACAAAAAAAAAAAAAAGAAAGAAAGAAAAGAAAGGAAAGTTACATGGGTGTATGAGATAATTATTCAGTTAATTCACAATTTTGAGGCCTTCATATTGACTATTTATGATATCCCACCTTGTTCTAACAAGAATTTCAGAAGGCTTATAAATGACTTGTAGAGCATAATAAAATATGATAAATTAACCCAGGTTAAAAGTAGGCAAACAAATTATGAAAGCCTAGGTAAGAAATGGAGCCATAAATAAGGCTAATCATTCAAACTATAATGAACTACACATTTAACATGGGTTTAAGCAGCTGATGTCAAAAGGTAAAAACTTGGCAATTAAATAAACCAGTGTCATCAGATAAAACCATATGGATTACTAAATGGAATTTTAAGTAATCTTGGTTCTAAATTTAGCAAGATAACCACCCTCTACATTTATTTCAGGTGAAAGTTACTTTTCCTGCAATAATACTCTCTATCTTGGCTTTATCTTTCTCTCTGTTTCTTTCTGTCCCTCACCCAGCTCCCACCCAACACACACACACAAACACACACACCCACTCTACACACACATACACACACAGAGAAAAATACTACAGCTAATCGTAATTAAAGAATAGCTAACACCTAACTGTGGCCATATTGACTACTTTTGATGGATAGTTCAATGCTCCTTCTCCTCCTCCTCCTCACCAAAAAAAAAAAAAAAAAAAATCTCAGAAAATATTCCCTTGAGATACAAATATAGAATCGATCGCTTTAATCTTATGCTTTATGATGGACTTGATAAAGTTAAGAATTCACAAGTGGGCAAAGAAGTAGGTAGGAGAGGAGACGTGAGAGAGAAGGAAAGTGGGATTTTCTTTTAGATTTTTTCCTATGATTTGAAAACTTATCATGAGCCAATGTTTGACCTTGATTGTAATGGGACTACATCACGAAGTTTAACTGAATCTGTTCCAAGAAATTATCTAAATTTGGCAGGCAGATAGTGTTGCATACTCAAGGAAATATTAGAAAACTCATGTAACTCAAATGTGAAGGAGATCAAGTACCAGTTGAAATAACATTTAGAAATAATAACACAATGTTATTTGTAGTAAAGTACAATGACTGCTTAATTAGGTACTGTGGTCTTAGAAGCATTTATGTGCAAACTCTTGCCAATGTGAGTTCCCCAAATGAAAAAGGGCTCATTAAAGTATCATATTCCTGCTCCATAATTCTGTCATAAAGATAACCAGGTATTCACAGCAAGGCCTTGGTGGATTCCTGCTTTTATAGGCAAAGCCACTACGAAGTCTTGGGATATTTTAATTTTTGTTACATCCCAGCCACCAGTCCCAAAGGACTCTGTCTCTCCAGTCAGGGAAAGTAGAATTATAGCTTATAAAATAGAAAGAAAGAAGGCTTTATTTTAGCAAGGGAGAATTTTATGAAGGTTATTCAATAATATCCTTTTAAGCAAAAAGGGGGCAGGAAAATGACCTTGACTAGGGTTTGAAATTAAATGGAGAAATGAACACATATATTGGGTAACATTGAAACATATTATAGGAGAATTGGAAAAAAAGCTCATGCCCAAGAAAACAGTAAGTCATTGTGAAAAGTCATAGCTTTAGAGTTATACAGATCTGGATTTGTGTTCTGGCTCTGGCACTTACTAATTGCATGTCCTTGGAAAAGTCAAACAACTTTCTCAGTCTTAAGTTCCTTATCTATAAAATGGGAATAGTGATACCAATTTCTTAGGGTTGATGGAAGAAACAAGGAGACACACTCTTTAACACACCTTATTCAAAGACAGGCACATGGGAGTAATCAATACCTGACAACAGCTTTACTCATTTAAAGGGTTTTTTGTTTTGTTTTGTTTTTTGGATTCTGGCCTATAAAAACATAGTTCTTATCCTCAAGAATGCAGAGTTTAACAGAGGCTTCAGCCAGGTAAATAAAGAAATAAGAAATAATGTGATAAATGTTACAGTAGCAACATGTATGATGTTCTAAAGGGGCACAGGCTAATCAGTTACTAATTCTGTTCTGGGTAGTTGGGAAAGACTTCCTGGAGGAAATGACATTTGGACCAGTCTTAAAGATGAGTAGCCATTTTTCCATCTGAGGACAAGCCTGAACAAATATAAAGATGCATGAAAATCCTGGAGTAAGGGGTAAATGGGGACACGGCACAAAATTGAGGACCGAGACTTAGGTTGAAGTTAGATTTTGAAAAGGAAGGTATGTTTTGCTAAGGATTTGGAATTTGTCTTTCGGCAGGAAGGTTATGGATGGTTTTTATGATTTTTAAGTAAATGAATGACTGGTCTAATGTTGTTTTAGAAGAAACTCTGGCAAGTCTATAGAATAAGAACTAAAGAATTTGGAGAATCAAGACAGAAGATAAACTGGTCATTGCCATAATCCATGTGAAAAATAAGGGTTTGCACCAAAGTCCTGATCATGAGAATGAAAGGGGTAAGACTGAAATTCCAGAGGCTTTTCAGAGGTAGATGAATTGAAGTTGGTAATGGTTGGATATTGGAGATTAACGAAATAGGAGTTTTGATGGCAGCTACGATAGTGTTATGGATAGAATCATCAATCTGACAGAAGAGGAAGAGCAGTTTTGCAGACACACTATTCAAGTTAATTTTGGATGGGTTGATTTGAAGTGCTGAGGGGTCATCTGAGAGGAGATGTGCAGTAAATAGTTGTACATTGTGGTCTGGAGCTCAAGATTCAGAGATGAAGATAAAAGGTGAAGGAATGTAAGTAATTATAACAACATCAGTAACAACAACAGCAATAGCTACCATTGACTGAGTACTGATTACGTGCCAGTCATGGTGCTAAAAGCTTTAATACATTATTTTATTTAATTCTGTCAATATCTTCTTGTTGAACACAGGGAACCTCAGAGAAGCTAAATAATTATACACAAAAGGAGTGGATTTCTTTCCTTAGAGGGAAAGTATACAGAGTCAACTGAGAAGCTGTTTACTGCAAGGAACAGGAAGCTAAACTCAAACTCTAATCTATTGATGTTTAATAATTGAAATGTCCAAAAGTAGGGTAAGTTCGGTTGAAATTTGGCTTCCAATGTCTTACAAGAACAAGCTTCCATTCAACTCCTGATTCCTGCTCTGCCTTCGACAGATTTGCTCTGATTGACCAGTTTAAATCATGGTCTCCCGCCTTCCCAGTTCATCTGGCTAGAAGAACAGGTTGTGCTGACTTGCTTATACCTGGCTTCATGTGCATCTTTGGAAAGACACTAATAAATGACAGGCTAAAGAAGCAATATTATTGCAAGAGAATGAAAAAGTGTTTGAAGAAGTAAGAGGAAAACCAGGGAAGAGTAATATCTCAGATACAAAAGAAAGAGCGAGTTTCATGTGTGTCCTTGAGAATGATTGTTCTAAATTCCCTGAGAAAAGCCAATATGATTTAGGTTTCAAGAATTGATTATGTTATTATTAAACCTTTCTAAAACTTTTGTAGATGAGTGGAAATAAGGATATTACTCCAATATTATCATAATATGGTCATCTAATATGATTACTTAATATTTTACAATAATTTTCTCATGCTCTTGAAATAATCTATAATTCTTTTTCCTTTGAGGGAGAAAATATGGAGAGTATGGTTCCAGGCCTCTAGGTATGGTGTTGGTTGTGGAGGGTCCCCTGACTTTCTACCCCACAGAAGAGGTATCTTTGATGCCTTTGAACTGAGCATTATCTCCTACCCCATTCCCTAGGCCTTAGAAGGCACTCAACCTTAAAGAGGTGGAATAAATTCAAATTGTTAGCCATTGGATAGGATTATTCACTGCAACAAAGCTTCAACATTACTTTAAGGAAAGAATAGAGGTTTGGGTGGAAGGGAGGGGGTTCTAACAGACCTGAGTTTGACCTCTGATGCCAGCTGTGTGACCCTGACCAAATTACTATGTTCTTTTGAGGCTCAGTTTCCTGACAATAAAATGAGGAAATTGATACTACCTTGAAAAGTGTTAATAATGTTGAATAAGGCAATGTATACATATTAACTAGCATGGCACATCATAGTTGTTCAATAAATGGTCTTTATAAAGTCTTGTGTACATCGTCTTTATAGTTGTTATTTTCACCTGCTACAAAAAGGAGGCAGTCTGAATAGTGGTTAAGCACACAAGAATGGAAATCAAGCTGCCTAGGTTTGAATTCATAACCATTTTTTAATAATTGTATGTCCTTGGATAACTGTACCTCAGTTTCCTCATCTGTAGGCTAATGGTAATAATAGTACTTTTTCAAAAGATTGTCAAGAGACTTAAAAGACATGATAGGCATATAATTCTTAGACCTGCCTCTGTTTCTCAATAAATGGGCAGTAAACATGAGCTTTAATTACTCTTGTGTAAGGTGATGATGGGAGGATTTGTAACTTTAATAGATTATCTCAGGGTGTTCTACTTTGCAGGGCATTTTTTATTACTAGACTTCATCTCATGAGAGGGCAGATGAGTTACTCTTTGATTATCTTTAGATACAATCTCATTAAGAACATGTGATCTCCTGATGGATCCACACTCATTTTTGCGCCCAGCACATGTATGGTGTACAGCGTGATCAGAATACTAGAAACCACCTTACAGGACTGTTATAAAAAATTAGTGATCTAACATTATGCAACCCTCCAGATCTAATAAGATTTAATTGGCGCTCCATTGTACACTCCCTGGAATTCCAAATCTCGTCTCAGATGGGACTGAGTTTTATATTCTCATGGTCAACTCTCGCGCTGAGCTTTTTGCTTTTTCTGAATTTGTTTAGGTATATGAACACTCTCACCTTCTCTCTCATGCTCTTGTCAGTTCTGTAGTGGTTTTCTCAGAAACACAGTTCCCTCCTTGAATAGCAGAAAAGAGAAAGGGAGAGAAGGAAGGATAAGAGGGGATTGAGAAGGAGATTAAATAAATACAGGACACTTAAGTGTGTAGTAAAAATCATTGAAGATTTGGGAGAACAAAATTTCTAATTAAAAATTAGATATTGTTGTTGTTTAAAGTGCACATCTTAAGGGAATTTTTCTCTCATCATTTCACATTTCTGTGTAACCTAGCCTCAAATCATCTAGCTTATTTCTCTCTTTTCCTTTTATCTTTTTAGTCTTTTGCAACTTCATTCACTATTCCCCAAAGTAATTAATTTCTCTCTTGCTTCTTTGACTTCTGTTGACATATATCCTTAGATTTTCACTTCCTCCGATGTGGCTTACTTATCAAAGGAGATTCCTGAACAAAACTTTTATCCTGTTACCTACAAGCAACACTTAGTAAAGTTCTGACACATAAGATGTGCTCAGTAATATAGCATTTTATAACAATGGAGATAGTAATTATCATTATTATGATTTTGCCAAGGGGAAGAGCACTGGTCATGGGAGAGATATATGGTTGCAAAGTATCACTCTATAGCTTACTTAGATAGAAACTTTGGACAAGTTACTTAACCTCCTTATTTTCATATTCCTCAAACATAAAATGAGGTACAAAAGTATTATCTACCTCAGAGGGGGTTGTATGGATTGCATGAGAGAATATGTAATTTGCTTAGCACTATGCCTAGAAATACTTAATATTCAATATTTGTTAATTACCATTATTACTCACAAAGCACATGCTAATTCAGTAAACATAGTTTCAAACCCTCACCATCCAGCTCACAATCAGGTGTACCCATGGCTTTCTTTCCCAATCTACTTCTGAATGACTAGTATAATGGTGTGAAAAGGGGAGTTTTTTTCTCTAGTGGTTCTATTGGGATGCAGGAAAAATATTAGGGGACTTTATAAATGTATATATATATACACACACACATATATACACACATATATATGCCTATATATTATAAATAATATATATTATGTAATATATCTACTATCTATATATCTTATTATCTAAATATATGTAATATCCTAGTATACATTATATAAATATAATATATATTCTAATATATATCATATCTTCTCTTAAATGTTTATATTTAAATATGCTTTAAAATGTGCATAACATATTAGTACATGTAAATAACATTTAAGTAGACAAAATATATATTAGAAGTGTGATGGAAATTTTTTAATGCTGGGTTGTAAAATTTTAAGAAAGAGTTTAAAAGACAATTTACAACTTTCTTGGCACAATAATATTTAATTTGCTACAAGATGCCGATTTGCAAAGACTCTAGCTAAACTCTTAGGAGGCATGAGCTACTGCTTAAGCATAATAGGTATCCAAGATGGAGGTCTTGTATAATACAATAATATAATTATGGCTTATATGATACAATAATATAATAATAATTGTATTCATTAAGTGCTAGTATTTATTAAATCCTTATCATTCATCAGACATTGGGCTATGCACTTTGTATATCTTTTCTCATTTAAAATGAATAAACATCTGTGGTTACTAATAGAATTTGTATTTTATAAATGAGGAGACAAAGTGCCAAAGAGGCTAAGTAACTTGCACAAAGTTACAGAACTAGTAAGTAGTAAAGTCAGAGTTTGTACTCATGTGGTCTAACCATTTCATATATCATAGCACATGACAGTCTGGTTCTAGTAATTCTGTATCACACTTGACCAAATCCAATTTTTAAAATCTGTTTACGGATCCAGTCTTATTTGAGTCTCAGAGCAAATCTTTGAGTTATAATTAGCCCTTTTTATGGATAGTTCTGTTTCATAGAGGTTGATATGCCGAGATCAGGATCCACTTCATCACCAGTCTGCAGGCTTTTTGTGTAATCTTCTCTTTAACATATAACCGTTGCTCTCAGGGAAAAACTGAGAGTTGGAAGCTGCCAGAGTTGAGGTTTGATATATTTGTTTGATGTTTACATTTTAATTCCAAATGTCAATGTGAGTGTGTCTGTCATATCTTTTGTTTCTGATCAAAAGTTATTTTTTAATGAAGTCTGAAATCAATGAATTACATAACTTCAAATTACTTGTAAAATGTAAACTTCCTTTCTTCTATAATGGCCCCAAAATCTTTACATCAAGATAAAACCTACTGGATAAAGAAACAACTAACACTAACTACTTTTTGTAAAGCACGAACAGGGGATGGATTCATTATACTTCTTTGCTGACTAATGCCCTCATTCATTTTTGAGCTCTAGCAAAAACACAAGCATGTTCTTATACCTTTGTTAATAGGCACATTCACTGCCAAAGGAGGAAGTCATCCTATAAATAAATGTGTGATGGTGGGTTAGGCATACATTTTTATCTTGTCATGATTTCACAGCATATATTTGCTGTCAAGTAGGAAGCAGAATGGGGAAGAATGACTCCTTGTACTTTCTGTAATTTCTGAGAGAGACCTGGGAAGAGAGAGACTTGTAAAAATATTTGAAAATTACCTAGTCCAATGAGTTATGAGCAGCAGAAGTAAATTGGAGAAATGAACAATTGTCTGGCTCATTCAGACCTTAAAACTCCTCCATCCAAAATAATGACATAATGAAAAGAACTTGTTTTGGGCTTGAATGATCTGGACAATGGCATGAGTCTCCACTTCACAATGCAGATTAGACCACAGCATGTAAATATATTTTTCTAGTATCTACAGCAGGGGTTGGCAAACTTTTTCTGTAAATGAACAAACAGTAAATATTTTAGGTTTGTGGCCCATCAAGTCTCTGTTGCACTAATGAACTCTGTCATTGTAGTAGGAAAGCAACCACAGACAATAGTAAATCAGTGGTGAGGACTGGTTCAAGATGGTGGAGTAGAAGGACATGCACCTACTCTCTCTTGCGAGAGAACTGGAATCACAAATAACTGCTGAACAATCATTGACAGGAAGACACTGGAACAAACCAAAAAAGATACCCCACATCCAAAGACAAAGGAGAAGCCATAATGAGATGGTACAAGGGGCGCAATCACAATAAAATCAAATCCCCATAAACGCTGGGTGGGTGACTCACAAACTGGAGAACACTTACACCACAGAAGTCCACCCACTGGAGTGAATGTTCTGAGCCCCATGTCAGGCTTCCCAACCTGGGGGTCCGGTAACAGGAGGAGGAATTCCCAGAGAATCAGACTTTGAAGGCTAGTGGGATTTGATTGCAGGACTTTGACAGGACAGGGGAAAACAGAGACTCCACGCTTGGAGGGCACACACAAAGTAGTGTGTGCATCAGGACCCAGGGGAAAGGAGCAATGACCTCACAGGAGACTGAACCAGACCTACCTGCTAGTGTTGGAGGGTGTCCTGCAGAGGCAGGGGTTGGATGTGGCTCACCACAGGGACAAGGACACACTGGCAGTAGGAATTCAGGGAAATACTTCTTGGCATGAGCCCTCCTGGAGGCCACCATTAGCCCCACCAAAGAGCCTGTAGCCTCCAGTGCTGGTTCGCCTCAGGCCAAACAACCAACAGGGAGGCATCGCAGCCCCACCCATCAGCAGACAAGTGGATTGAAGTTTCACTGAGCTCTGCTCACCAGAGAAACACCCAGCTCTACCCACCACCAGTCCCTCCCATCAGGAAGCTTACACAAGCCTCTTAGATAGCGTCATCCACCAGAGGGCAGACAGCAGAAACAAGAAGAACTACAATCCTGCAGCCTGTGGAATGAAAATCACATTCACAGAAAAACAGACAAAATGAAAAGGCAGAGGGTTATGTACCAGATGAAGGAACAAGATAAAATCCCAGAAAAACAACTAAATGAAGTGGAGATAGGCAACCATCCAGAAAAAGAATTCAGAAAAATGATAGTGAAGATGACCCAGTACCTCGGGAAAAGAATGGAGGCAAAGATCGAGAAGATGCAAGAAATGTTTAACAAAGACATAGAAGAATTAAAGAACAAACACCTAGAAGAATTAAAGAACAAACAAACAGAGATGAACAATACAATAACTGAAATGAAAAATACACTAGAAGGAAACAACAGCAGAAAAACTGAGGCTGAAGAATGGATAAGTGACCTGGAAGACAGAATGATGGAATTCACTGCTGTGGAACAGAATAAAGAAAAAAGAATGAAAAGAAATGAAGACAGCCTAAGAGACATCTGTGACAACATTACATGCACCAACATTTGCATGATAGGGGTCCCAGGAGGAGAAGAGAGAGAGAAAAGACCCAAGAAAATATTTGAAGAGATTGTAGTCAAAAACTTCCCTAACTTGGGAAAGGAAATAGTCACCCATGTCCACGAAGTGCAGAGAGTCCCAGGCAGGAAAAACCCAAGGAGAAACACACCGAAAAGGGATGGATGGTATTCAGTTTCAAGTTGTTTGCATGTGGTTATGTAAACAACCCTCCCACCCTCATCTTCCCAAAGCTTTAGTAAAGTCTGCTCCACGTTAAAAGCCCTAGTGCAAGTTTATGAGTGTGAATCAAGAAGAGAAAGCAGTTATTCCCATTTTGGATGGTGCTATCTGATGTTCCGTGGACAGAAAAGAAAAACCCGCATTTGGATTAAATGCCCACTCTCTGAGAATGAATCACTTTCCCAGTTGGAAGGGGCCCAAAATAATCAACTTGCCACCAAGTGGCTTATAGATCTACTTGAGTAACTGTGCTACTTCAGAGGCCACCCTAAGGGAGGCTATATTGCAGCCACTGTCCGTTTTTGTTTTCCATTACATACCAAGTTGACCGATCCTTAAACCAAACTTGGTTCTGCCTATACTCAATCCTGAAAAAAAAATTGTTATGTCTTCTAATGGATTTCAGTTGGCACTACTGCCTGGCTTTATGACTTGGTCCATCCATCCAGTTCATGATGAGAAGTTCCAAAAATATCCAACATTTCTGTCTCTACCAGGATTCAGGACCCAGGAGTCTACGTGTTGATTCTCTCACAGGGGTCTGACACAAATTCTTTAGTACATCTTTTTCCACCAATGACATCTCCAAAATCATAGATTCTGGCAGATCATGTGACCCAAGTGGCAGGCCCACTTACACTGCACTTAGATCTTTATTTCTCTGGTTCCCAGTCAATGCTGACATTCTTTCATGGCATGCAATATACGGGTCAGAGCAGTATTCCTAGTTGTGAAATGGGTTACCTCCAGAACAAAAGAGATTTCCAGGAATTAAATTTCTTTGTAGAAGAGGATGCAAGATTCATAATTTGTCTTTTACTTTAAAGAAATGTCTTGACACATCTCTGACCTCTGTCTCCCCAAAATGTTTCACTCTAGTGGCAGGTCTCTAAATATTCTTAAGGTTGATCTACGTGCCTCTGTAGCACTTATGTCTCAAAGGCTTTTGCATGTAAGTCACCTCCTTCTTATTCTAGCTGATCAATGTGATGTCAATGATATACTAGATCAATGTCATATTTTGCAGGATGTCAGAAAAGCCCAAATCTCTTTACTATATTATGACAAAGAAAAGGAGAGTTAACACAACTCTGGGTTAAAATTGTAAATATATTGCCATCTCTTTACTGTGAGTGTCAACTGTTTCTGATCCTCAATTGTGATGGGATTGAAAGGAATACATTCACCAAATTAATGGTCACAAACCATGTACCCAAAGTCATACTATATCAATCTACTGTCACAGAAATATCTTGTTTGCCATGGTAACCCTGGTTGTAGCCACTCCTTGGTTGAGCTTGTGATCGTCTACACCATTCTCCAGGATCCATTTGGTTTTTATAGGAGCTCAGTCTAACAAATGAAATAGAACTAGGAGAATGACTCTCATTCCCGCTTTCCTTAAATCTTGTAATGCTTTAATCTCTCTGTCAACTCCTCTGGGATGTGATATTGCTTTAAATTTACTATTTTGGCCAGGCTTGGGATGAAGTTTCAGAGGTTTCCACTTGTTTTCCATACTGTGCTGGTAATTACCCCATAGGCCAAGGGACTTAGTGTGGTGGATACGCCAATGGCCAAGGATGTCAGTCACAAGTACACATTCATGGACTGAGGAAGTGACCACCAGGTGAGTTAATGAACCCAGGGGACTCACAGTAATTCAGACTTTAGGGAACATGCTGATTCCTCAGATCTCCAGGTGTCATTACCCTTAGAGGCACTATCCTCTGTTTACATGTCCATAATTCTCACTGATTTAAGCCCCCTTGACTGCCACTCTGGCCTTGCCATTTGTTATAACAATTGTGACATCTTAGTTTCTGGCAGTTAAGGCTGACATCTAGCTTCTTTGCTTCAGGGCCCCTCTGGTGAAGCCTAATCCTCTGCTGAGTCTTCCGGCTGCCTATAACATACATGTCCAGCTTGCTCACTTACCCGAGCCTATTTTTTTCTGAATAAACTTTTAATGTTAGAATAGCTTTAGGTATACAGAAGAGGTACAATGGTAGCACAGAGTTCTCATATATCCCCCAGCCAGTTTCCCCTATTATTAATTTCTCACACTACGATGCTACAATTGTCACAACTAATAAACTATTATTAATACATTTTTATTAACTAAAGTCCATACTTTATTTGGATTTTCTTGATTTTTACGTAATGTTCTTTTTCTGTTGTACGATCTCATCCAGAATATTCCATGACATTATGTCATCTTTTTATTTAGCCTCCTCTAGGCAGTGACAGTTTCTCAGACTTTCCTTGTTTCTGATAACCTTGACAGATTTGAGGCGTACTTGTTTTATAGAATGTTTCTCAATTTACATTTGACTGATTTTTTTATTATGATTAGATAGGGGTCCTGAGCCATTTTATCCTTTCCCCACCATCTGCCTTGGTGATGCAGACTTCAACTTCTTTCATCAAACGCCATTACTTTTTTCGATCTTCTAGGAACCATCCTAGCAGTAAATCTGCACCATTCCCTGGAGTCCTGGCCAAGGTGTTACCTAACAGAGGTTTCCCCAGGTTCCCCAAGCTCTCCTTTATCTAGTCTTATGTTCTCACTGGAGGTACAGATGACCATAGAAAAGATAGGTTCCTGAGAATTAACAAAATTGTACAGATGTCTCCTGGTATTCATAGGTAGTTTAATTAGTGGGGCTCTGAGAAAATTAAGATTCCATCTCAAGAAACAAGGGGACCTCAGATGATATTTGAGTTTGTCATGCAGTGTGTAGCCCTTTGATCAGCACATAATAAAGGTACATTTCTTTTTTTCTCTTTTCCCTCCTGTAAGCTCTTTCCCATGGGCTGGACTTGGGAACAAGATTGCATAGTATGCCCCCTCAATGAGCCTTTGATTCCCTGGAAAGATGGGATGTGAAATCAATTTATGGAAATGTTTTATCCAAGATGATTCAGATTCTAAAAATTGTTGAGAATGTCTTTTTTATTCTCACAAGTAATATTGATACTTTTCCTTCACACTCAGTGATTATTCCCTGCAATGAAACTTTAAAATTTATGAAGTCACAGCTAAATTTATGTCTTATGCTTGTGATCGGTGACCTTTGGTATAGCTAGGCAGCAACATCTTTTTACTAGATAAAACAATTATTAACAAAAGCCGAAGTCCAAAAATAAATCTTTAACTGAAGGGAAGATTGTCTTGGTAGTGTGCAAATTGCTAAGTAAAAGTTTTAAAATTTTTAGTGAAGTAAGATTTTCTTATAAGATGCATATTTATAAACTTTATATCCTAAGCAGTAAGACCATTTATTGAGTTACCCCACCTGTAGGCCTAGTACTGTATTAATCATCTTAACTACTTTACAAGCATTATCTTATTTAATACAAATGACTATCTTTCATAGTGTTATACTCATTTCACAGCTGAAGACAATAAGTCCTAGTTTTCAGAACTTTCTTCAAAGCTGTAGTGTAGAGCAGAACTTGGGAAAGAATCCAGATTTGATCAAAGTCATGAGCTGTCCACCATGATACCCTGTCTTCTTAAAAATATTTACTTCTGCCTGACAAGGTCACTCACTGGTTTTTAAAATCTCCCCCCCCCCCTTTTTTGTATTTAATTTAGATTTGCAAGTTCAGGTTGTTACTCAAAACCAGAATCCTTTAATCAAGTATGAGGCCTCTCTTAGGGAAACAGAATGTAAGGCATACAATAAATGGACAGACAGAGCCACCATCCCTAAAAATAGAATTGTTCCTTTTGAGTAGGAACAGTGTCAGTTGATTCTTTTGTTTGTTTTTTCAGTTGATTCTTACACATAAATTATATAGAAGCTTCTCGATTTAACACAAAGACAAAATCAAGCACAAATGTTTTTAATAGCAGTACTGTGAGTTCTACTTGCTCTCTGCTTTTCCTCCTTTGACGGTGAGGTTAACTTTAATCCCAAGGGCATTAGGTGCATTTTCATTCCTTGGTGACTAAAAATAGACATATTAAGAAGTCAGGCTTAGTGGCAGAAATCAGGGCATCAAAGCAAATCAGCTGCAGCGTGTAGGTTTTCCTCCACTGCAGTGAGAATCCTGTTTTGGAGCGTGTTTTTTCACAAGACGTTGGAGGATGTGCTTCTTCTGGATCTCAAGCATTTACCCAGTGGAGACACTGCCAGAATGTGGGGTCTGGAAACCAGAACATTCTGGATCCTCCTGTGATCAGAAACAAAATATCACTGGCCTAAAAGTTGATCTGAGGCAATTGGAGAAAGTCAGCTGAATTTATTCTCGCTTCCCAGTGCCTGACATATGCCCTGTAGAGAAGGTGGCCATAGGTTTTGGTTTGCTTGCAACAGCAATCTCTGCCCCAGTATCATAGCACCCTTTTCACTGTCAGTGTTCCCGATTAAGATGATGAATCATAAATTACATCATGTCTTTATAGATCTTATCTTTTCATCTTCACACTCCTACTAGATAATAGCTTTCCTGGGACAATGAACCAGACTTCTTTTGGCCTTGCATGCTTCCTCAGCACTAAGCTTTAACCCTTTTGCATAGCTTGCACTCAACATGTGCTTATTTTACTACATTGATTCCTGTGTTCATACCCCCATGGTAAAAAAAAAAAAAAAAAAAGAAAGCACCTAATATGTATAGAAAAACTACTGTGTGGTAGGCACTGATTTAGGTGATCTCTTCTGTTGTTCATAAATACCTTGAAAGGTATTCTTGTTTTACCAAAGAGGAAACTCAAGAGAGGTTAAGTAATCAGACTAAGTTGTATAGTTAGTAAATAATATAGCAAAATGCAATTCAGTTCTATTTGATATCTAAGCACAAGATTCTATTATTCTCCCTGTCTCCCCCTGACTGCATATGCCAGCATCCTTGTGTAATGCTTTTACAGTTTATAATGCATAATGGTACGGAAACCTCACAACAGCCCTTTGAGGTAAGCAGTATCATCTTCATTTTAACAAAGGTGACTTTTTAAATTTGTTTGCTTGTTTGTTTTGCTCAAGATCACACTGCAGATTAGCAATAGAGCTTGGCTCAAACTCAGTTCCTTTCACTTCAAATCCCAAATTGCTTTGATCTGATATTTTTAACAATACTGAAAATGGTGCATAGCTCACTTGGTGACATCCTCAGCACCTTAGGATTAATTGTGCCCTCCCCACTCCACCCTAAGCCTCCTTCCTCAGGGATACTATACACAGCCTTTTAATTTATGCTGGTGATGAATTCTTAAAAATAAAAATTGTGCATTTATTTGGCTTGCAATATATTTTTCTAAAATTGTTATCAAAAGTTCTTATGATTTAAAATGTCACAGTATATCTTTCCCAATTGATGATTTTTGCTACTAACCCATGCTTTCCCATTAGAAAAACCTCAGCAATTCCAGACAGACCTCAAAGACCTCAAGCAAAGTCTAATAATTTTACTCGGCAGGGACAAGAAGTGGGATTTTGAACTTGAAATGTAGCAGGTAAACACATATTAAAATCTCATCTGTATATGCATTCCCATGCATAGATATATTTTAAAACAAGCAGAAATTAGCTTCTTCAACTCATGTTTGTCCCATGAAGGCACTGATACTGTTAACGTTTTCCCATAAACCTTTCTTTCGAATCCTCTACAATTTAAAAATATAGTGCACAGCAAGATCATTTGCAAATGTGCTTTCTTATACATTCTTCCCTAAGTTCTAGTTGTTATATCCCATAACGTTTTTGCTTCATGGGGGAACTGAAATAATGTTGACTTCGGAAGGCTTAAAACATTTGAAAAATGGGCCATACACTTGCTTTTCTAGTGTATAAAAATGACAAGAAATTACTTAAAAGCATAATGGCTGCAAATACCTACAGCATCGCAAACAAAGTCAGCTGCAGGCTTGCCTGACAGATTTCAGCTGAGCTAAAATTTTTAGCACGTTCATAAGGAGATTCTCATCCCAAGGTACAGAGAGCTCATTTTTTTTAATTTATTTTTTTATTGGCATATAGTTGCTTTACAATGTTGTGTTAGTTTCTGTTATACAACTAAGTGAATCAGCTATACATATACATATATCCCCTCCCTCTTGGACGTCCCTCCCACCCGTCCCCCCAATCCCAGCCAACTAGGTCATCACAGAGCACTGAGCTGAGCTCCCTGTGCTATACAGCAGGTTCCCACTAGGTATCTATTTTACAGATGGTAGTGTATATATGTCAATCCTAATTGATACAGCCATTATGGAGAACAGTACGGAGGTTCCTTAAAAAACTAAAAATCGAACTACCATATGACTCAGCAATCCCACTACTGAGCATATACCCTAAGAAAACCATAATTCAAAAAGACACATGGATCCCAGTGTTCATTGTAGCACTATTTACAATAGCCAGGTTATGGAAACAACCTGAATGTCCAACAACAGATGAATGGATAAAGAAGATGTGGTACATGTATACAATGGAATACTACTCAGCCATAAAAAGGAATGAAATTGAGTCATTTGTAGAGATGTGGATGGACCTAGAGTCTGTCATACAGAGTGAAGTAAGTCAGAAAAAGAATGACAAATATCATATATTAACACATATATGTGGAATCTAGAAAAATGGTATAGATGAACCTATTTGCAGAGCAGAAATAGAGACACAGACATAGAGAACAGACATGTGGACATGGGGGTGGGGAAGGGGAGGATGAGACGGATTGGGGGATTAGGATTGAAAAACTGCTCATTTGAAAAGAAAGAAGAAAGTGTTACAAAAGGTACAAAATGATGAATATCATCAGTGCAATGAAATTGAGAAAATTTCCATAATCTAGACATTGAAGGCAAAGAATAGAGCAAAAGCCAAGGGAACCGCAAATCAGAAATATGACTTCTGTCTCTCTGGTTGGGAAATAAATATTTATGAGTGATAGTATGGTAGCTCCTATGTTATTTGTCTAGGCTTTGTTCTTCCCAGGATAGTATTGGAAGTACCTGGTGCAAATGCTGAAATGTGACAGTTGTCAATCATAGAGGTAATGGATAGATATCATTACTGAAGTTCCTATAATATGCCCAACTCTGCATAAGGTAGTTGACATACATCTTTAATACAGAAAACAATACAATGAAAAGGGTCTTATTTCTATGTTAAAGATGAGGAGTTGAGTATCAAAGAAATGAAATAACTTGTTAAGGTGATAAAAGTAATAAATACCTGAGGAAAAATTTGAGCCTAGCTGTGACTCAAATTCTCCTGTCTTCATTATTAAGAATAAGAGCTATCACTTATACATTTTCACTTGATACACTTAAGTATGTGTCAATCACTTGACTGTTAAATTCACCCCCAAACCATAAGCAGGGCCACTGAGAGTAAGCTTCAAGAAAAGAAAGAGATATAAATAAAATAAATTCAAGGTCCCCATCAAGCGAGGACCAGCTAAAAATCTTTACATGGAACTTTTACAGGTATGCCCACTGACCTCCTGCAGAAAGCCATGCTGGCAAATTGCACCAGCTTATTCCCCTGTGTGTGCTTTGGCATTATCCTGAGTTTCATGCTGAAGAATGAAAGACATAAAACAACTTTCCCAAGGTCATAAGGTTGGTAGATTACTGAGATGAGATTTGCATTCAGTTCTTTCTGCTTTTAATGTAAGAAGAATATTTTATAATTAATTTAAACAATTTCTAAAAATTGAAATTTTAGAAAACTGAAAAACTGAATTCTAAGGGGAGTTCTTTTTATGACGTATTTTCCATGTATCATGAACCAAAATAAAATACCATCCAGGACCTGGCAACTTACCAAGTAAGGAAAGCAAGTCTTAGAATAAATTAGAAGGTATAGAATTAGAATAAAATTTCTAAGAATTATTTCCTAGAAATAGAATTCCAAAAGGCACACACAAATATCACTGAGAAACTCAACACTTGAAGAAGAGGGAATGACCTGTGACCAGTGTGGATGGACCTCCGTTATTACCATCTTGATTTCTTATTAAAGAGGACAACAGCGTCTTTTATTTGTCACTAAACACTTGAGAACATAATCACCCAAATCATGGCTTCAAACAAGTGCCTATTGGAAAACTATACATTGTAATTACCATTGTACTACACATTTTGCGAAATTTTCTTTTGACGTTGCCTTTGAGGCTGGGACATATTTATTTGTATATTCTTAGTGATGAAACATAACCAGTTAATTTCAGTTTAAGAAATATACAAAAGTCATTCATTCATGGTTGTGCCTAGTGATAGCAGGGATAGCATGAGGAACGTTGGAATTGATAGGAAATGAGGGACTAAAGAGTTTCCATGGTAACTGATAAAATTGCCTCTGAGCTTGCTAACTATACTGTATGTTTGAGTATATTTCCAAAGAATCTGAATAACAAAAATCACTCAACACTAAATTTTGCTTGAATTTAATTGAAATGTTATTTGTTTATTTATAAGATACTTGAGGATGTGACAATATCACAGGATCAACGCAAGGAGCCTTGATTATCACTGCTCTGTTTTGCTGGAGATGTGTTGATTATCCACATTCAGGTTGACAGGATAGATAACCCCAGATTTTTCTCTATTACTTTTGAAAAGTCTCCCCATCAAAGCTGGAAAAGTGAGTAAGTAGAAATTGTCTTTGTAAGACACACACAGTACAAAGAGCATAGATTTTAGTCACCTAGAATTAGACTTGAGGATAAAACCACCGCTTAGTGACTGTGTGAACTTGATATTGATTTGGACAAAGCACTTCTATGTGCATTTTCTTCCATTTGCAAGATGGGACTATTGACACTTATTTTAACAGATTTTTATAGCTGTAAAGGGACCAAAATGATATGATATATGAAAGTCTCAGACACATAGTAGGTTCTGTCCCCTTTTGAAACTTATTCAAAAGTTCTATTTTAATGGCCTGAACCAAACAAGGAATTCCTTCCTTTTATGCTTATTTAACAAAATCAAACTCATAGTAGATCATGCTGGTGGTTTTCCCCTTTGGCATTCTAAAATGGAGAGGTTGCTTGGTATCTAAGGATGTTTAACAAAGGACCTTGAGCCTCACGCTCAATTACCCTCCCAACTAGACATTCACTTTAAGTGTTCTACTTGTTTATTGTAGATGTGTGGTGCCATTAGTCTGTTTTAATATTAAATGATGTTCTCTGCTGGACTCTGAAATTTGCCTCTTAAACTTGCAAATCACCATTTTTCAAATTTGTTAAGTGTATGTAGAATGAATGAATAAAGTTTTAACTACTGTCAGATATAGCTATAATGAATTCTGAGAATCTAATAGAATGAAATATAAATTTCAGTTTTTATTTAGATGCGAAAACGTGTTTGGAGGTAGATAAATGTTTCAGCTTTTTAAAAAAAATCTTGGAAAATTTTCTTTTAGTTTTCCTTTTTTCTCAGTAAAGCAAGATTTAAACATAGATTATAAAGATGAAAGAAACCCCTAGAAGTCATATAATTTAATTTGTTGAGTGTCTACTATGGGACAGAAACTTCTAGGTACTAAGAGTACCTCAGAGAACAAAATAGAGCCCTTTATGGAGCTTATATTCTAGTGGGGAGATGTTAACATTTAAAATATTATATGGTATATTAGTAGGAGATACATTTTATGGAGAATGAAGAGAGTAGAGATTTAGAATGTGGTTGTTTGCAATTTAAATAGGTTGTTTGGTCAAGGAAGGTGACATTTGAGCAGTCTTGAAAAGGTAATTTAGTTACTTAAATTAATCTAATTATCTAATTATTAACATGATATACCATTTTCAAATGTGGTAGCTCAGAACCAGAGAAATCAGTAATGTGTCCAAAAATCACATGATTGTTTAGTGAGAGGGTGGAGAAAGAAATTTGGTCCTTGTTGCAGATAAAGGATGTTTTCCACTATATCTCACCAGGGCTTGGGAAACAAATATTTTTCTAGTGAGAGTATGTGAATGAAATTCAAATGTCAACACTTGGGTGCCCTAAATCTTCCAGCCTTTTCAGATCACTCCTTTCTTTACTATTTGGAAGAAAAAAAGAAAGAAGGAAAGGAAGGAAGGGGAAAAGAAAGAAAAAGAAAGGAAGAAAGAGAGAAAGAGAGGAAGGAAGGAAGGAAGAGGGAGGGAGGGAGGAAGGGAGGGAGGAAGGAAGGGAGGGGAGAGGGAGAAGGGTGGGAGGAAAGAAAGACAAGAAAGAAATCTCCATATCCTGACTCTGATAGAATACCAAGTGGTCTTCCCTACTTAACCTCAAAGATCATAAAGCTCTCAGGAGCTCTTTCTCCAATTTTTGTTTCTTCCGGGTTCTCAATCTCCTTCGTGTCTCTCTTCCTTCACTAATATTATGTCATCCTTCTCCATTTTGAGATCAAAGATGAACACAGATTTTTTTTTCCCTTTAATTAAATGATAAAATATGAATACAATACCAGTGATACAGGAGGTTTTCCCTAAAGGTTAGGAGAAAAGACGGGAACTACACTCCAGCACAACATGGCTAAAACTTAACATTTATTTGGAGGTCTAATGGACAGTATGGTGACTATAGTTAATAATATTGTGTTATATATTGGACAGTTGCTAAGAGAGTAGATCTTAAATGTTCTCACCCTTCCCTTCACCAAAAAGGGGTAATTATGTGGAGTGATGGAGATGTTACAGAATCCTACTGTGGTAACCATTTTGCAGTATATAAGTGCATCAAATCATCATGTTGTACACCTTAAACTTACACATGTTATATGTTATTATATCTCAACAAAGCTAGAATAAATTTAATATTAATTATTTCCATTGTTAAAATCCCTTTGGCTCTCCCTTATACTGAGACAGTCTCACTAGTTTTGAGAAATGTCTCTGCCTGCATTCACATTTGTGTACCATTTCCTTGTCTTTACTCCTATGCCATGTCTCTAACACCATTCCCAAGGGTAAAAGAAGAAAAAAAAATTAATTAATTTGCAGGCAGAGTTTTTGCTTCTTCACTTTCTCCTCAAACCTAAACTTTCTATATTCATAAAAATACCAGCTAATCAAGAGACTTCTACAGCAGAGCTCCAGGCCATGTCTTCTGCTCAAAGGAGGAGCAGAAACTCTGGATTTATAGTTTTTCTTTTTCATGATAAAATTCTTGGATGTGGTCCCTTCTTCATCAGTCTCTGTAAGAATTATATAGAATTATCTTCCTCAGGATAGGAATTATTCAATTTCCCTTGGAAGAGAAAAATGGGTGCAGTCCCTTTGCAGTTTGAAAAAAAAAACACGATAATTTCTGTTCAACTGTAGCTTGACACACTAGTTTGTCTCCTAGGGGTTGGTTTGATAGGCATGATCATTGAGAGAAGAACTTTATGGGGAGGACTGCTTTTAAAACCTGATTTAAGCAGCTTACTTACCATGTGGGGAGTTCTTTGAGTCACCCTTAATAATGTCCACTGGATTAAAAAATTCATTCATCATGTAAAATTATTAGAATGAATTAATCTCTCTGAGGCACAGTTCTGATCATACCACTTCCCTGTCCAAATTCAAAACAAAACAAAATAACAGCCACGAAAAGGTAATATAGTGATAATGCAATCTCAAAATGGACAAGTCCTGTCCTATTTTTCTCCTTTCTGTCCTAGGCCAACGTAAACATGGTGTGCATAGCCTGCTATTAGGAATATTGCAACAGTGGTTCTTTTCCCTGGATACCCTATCCTTCCAGTTCTTTACCCTTCCCCCCACCCTTACCTTGGTAGCATTCAATGTCCAACTGTTTTCCTCTTTTCCATTATAAATACTCTATGCCAGGTGCAGAACTATTTTACACTACAGAGACTACAAATGATCACAACTATGAACCTAACCTATTAGACAAGAGGGTAATTGAGTAGCTGGGCCTTGTTAAGGTAGTGTGTGTGTGTGTGTGTGTGAGTGTATGTGTGGCAGGTGATGGTGTTTACATTCTAACAAGGGTCCCAGCTTTACACTAAAGGAATAAAGTAGAGGTGGTGGCCTTGGAGGCCCCTGCAAGAGGGTGCAGGAGATACTGAGATTTCTCCAAAGAAGCACATTTTCCTTTGTTCTCCTCCTATGTTAGTATTTCTGACATAGGGATGTACTTTCTAACTTACATAGCCATTGAATGTGTTGGCTTTTTGTTTTCCCTGAAAAGTTATGAATAAATGGGTGTTATGCTTTATAATCAGCATGAACCTTGTATAGAGTGAGTTTCAATGGGATAGACAGAGAGTATGAAGACACTGGATACTACCAAAGGGAGAAAGTGTAAAGAAATAGAGAATAACTGAGAATTAAATTAATACATTAATGCTGTGCCTTATAATCAGCAAACTGTTGGAAGCAAGGAATACTTTACTGTGAGAGGCATGAGGTTCACATCCCGAACCATTAGCCACTCTGCTTCCCCACTGTTTTGAAGTCCAAGACCAGTGGAAGTCATGTAGATAATACTGTTTCTTGATGAAGGTTAATTGAATCAGCAGTACTCATCAACTTTTCAGCTACAAGCTTCTAGTATTTAACCTCGGGACCTCATTGATGTAATAATAGTGTTTTGAATTAACATTCACCAGACTTGTACAAGTTGTCCACATGCCTTGTGGATTGAACATTAACACTTAAGTGATGTTAATATTAAAGCATAAAATAGTCAAGCTTCTGAAAGCTGGAGCTCTGATTTTCTGCTGAGACTGTTAACAAATAAAAATCTGTTATATAATTAGAATACCCCATGGTACAAATTAGTAAAAGCCAAGGTTAAGGCAAAATATTAAAGACCTATTTTTCCCATTAACCCTGATTATATCAACTGTGTAAACTTAGAGGAGGAATTTAAACAACAGGACACAGACAACTCCTGGCAGAGTTTTTGCACATTTATTTGCAACTAAAAGCATATTTCAGCCATCAAAGCTTTGTGTGGTCAAATTCAAATCCATGGATCAAAGTAGGGAGTGCAGACAGTACCCAGACTAAACAAATAATAAAAGATTCATTCAGTTACTCAGATGTCAAAAACAAAATTAAAGTTTCCTCTGTTTGATAGGAAATATTTCTGGCCTTGGACATTATGGATAATTTTTGTTTTCTTCTCTTGCTTTCTGGATGAGTTCCTTACTTTCTACAATAGCTAACTATGTACAGCTACATAATAACTACATACTGGGCACTCTGGACCAGGTCTTGTGCCTCTGCCTTCAATGAGTTGGTCATCTACAACTGCTGACTGGCTCATACAGACATACACATAGAGATTCTTTAAAATAGGTGAGGATATTCTCAGAGTAAAAAGTGAGTAACAAGGGAGGCTGCTTCCTACAGGAGTTGGGGGAGAGGGCAGCAGGAGATGTGAGTCAGGGAAGGCTCCACAGAGCAAGATAGACTTGAACTAGATCTTGTGGAACATACTGGTTTTGTAGGGATGGTGTTGGGGAAGACCTTTGAGAAGGCAGGAGAAGCATGAATGATGTAGAGAAATTGTCCTCCAGAAGCTTGCTGGGGGTACTTCAGAACAATAAACAGAGTCTAATAGGAGCAGAATCAAGAATCCATAACTGTTTTGTAAATAAGTTCATTTGTATCATTTTTTAAAAAATTCCAGGGCTTCCCTGGTGGTGCAGTGGTTGAGAATCTGCCTGCCAATTCAGGGGACACGGGTTCAAGCCCTGGTCTGGGAAGATCCCACATGCCGTGGAGCAACTAGGCCCGTGAGCCACAACTACTGAGCCTGCGTGTCTGGAGCCTGTGCTCCACAACAAGAGAGGCCGCGACAGTGAGAGGCCCGTGCACCACGATGAAGAGTGGCCCCCACTCGCCGCAACTAGAGAAAAGCCCACGCACAGAAACGAAGACCCAACACAGCCAAAAATAAATAAATAAATAAATAAAGTGTAAAATTAAAAAAAAAAATTCCACATGTAAGCAACATCATATGATATTTGTCTTTCTCTGTCTGACTTACTTCACTTAGTATGATAATCTCCAGGTCCAACCATGTAGCTGCAAATGGCATGATTTCATTCTTTTTAATGGCTGACTAATACTCCATCACATATATGTACTGCATCTTCTTTATCCATTCACCTGTCAATGGACATTTAGGTTGCCTGCATGTCTTGGCTATTGTAAACAGTGCTGCAATGAACATTGGGGTGTGTGTATCCTTTTAAACCATGTTTTTCTGCAGATATATGCCCAGGAGTGGGATTGCTGTATCATATGGTAGTTCTATTTTTAGTTTCTTAAGGAACTTCCATACTGCTCTCCATAGTGGCTGTACCAATTTACATTCCCACAAACAGTGTAGGAGGGTTCCCTTGTCTCCACACCCTCTCTAGCATTTATCGTTTGTAAACTTTTTTGATGATGGCCATTCTGACCAGTGTGAGGTGATATCTCATTGTAGTTTTGATTTGCATTTCTCTAATAATTAGTGACGTTGAGCATCTTTTCATGTGCCTCTGGGCCATCTGTATGTCTTCTTTGGAGAAATGTCTATTTAGGTCTTCTGTCCATTTTTTTGATTGGGTTGTTTGTTTTTTGATATTGAGCTCATGAGCTGTTTGTAAATTTTGGAGACTAATCCCTTGTCGGTTGCATCATTTGCAAATATTTTCTCCCATTCTGTGGGTTGTCTTTTTGTTTTGTTTGTGGTTTCCTTTGTTGTGCAAAACAGAAACAGACTCACAGATTTAAAGAATGAACTTATGATTACCAGTGGGGAAGGCTGGGGGGGAGGGATAGATAGGGAGTGTGGGATTGACATGTACACACTGCTATATTTTACATAGATAACCAACAAGGACCTACTGTATAGCACAGGGAATTCTGCTCAGTATTCTGTAATAACCTAAATGGGAAAGGAATTTGAAAAAGAATAGCTACATGTATATGTATATGTATAACTGAATCACATTGCTGTACACCTGAAACTAACACAACATTGTTAATCGACTATACTCCAATGTAAAATTAAAAAAATAAAAAAGAGAAATAATTTTAAGGCACATAAGAAAAAGAATATATAACTGGATTCTTACCTTCTTTCTCTCATTTGTCCTGGTCTTAACTAAAACTTAACCTCTGTGTACAAGAGTTGTGAATGGGTCAAAATGAAGGAGAGACAGAAAAGATAAAACTGAGGACTACAAACGATTTGTTAATTATTGGTAAATTTATTTTCTGAAGTCTAGAGTCAAAAGAGAGTCAACTCTATTATGTTCCAGGGTGCTTCACTATAAGCACACATAATAGCTAATTATTATCAGAATAAAGAGGGTCAGAAAGTCAGAGACACTTAAAGACTCATCATAACCCTCTGAGGTGTTATTATGCCATGTTCCAGATGAAGCTCCGAGGGGTTAAATATTTCATCAGCAATATCACAGCTCACTTAAGTTTGCACCAACTTGAGCAAAGGTCTCCTGATCCCTCGTTCTTTACTCCTTTTCCCCCACACCCACCGTCTCATGGAGTTGCAAGTACACACCTTCACCCTCCCTTACTCAGAAGGAAGATACAGGTGATAGTTGTGCTGGCATTTTACAGATTCTGTTTCACTCATTAAAAATGCTGAGGTGGTGAACTTGTATCACTTCTATGGTTCCCAGTAATGTTTAACCTTAAGTTTAAAAAAGTCTAGGAGATTAAAGAGCATGTTATCTGGCAAGTCCATTCCACCCCCGGTGGTTATTAATTTCGGAACACATCTGAATTCCTTCTCTGTGGCATATGCTTTAGCAGAGGAAAAGACAGCTCCAGGCCAGGGTCAGATTTCAAGTTCTCATCTGTTGGTATCACTACCAGATCCCTCTTTGTCGTCAACTTTTGAGATCTTCCCTGAGTACAACTTGGTTTCCGAAGTGCTACACAAGTGCCTCTGGTCATCATTCTCTTCACACAACCACAGTCTCCTCTCCTGGAAAAGCGTCTACTATACTGAGCTTTGCTTTTGGAAAGAACTTCTCCCTGAGACCAGGTTGAGAGCAACTCTCTGGTGCCATACTTCCCAGCATGGAGGTGAAGAACTTTGAAGTTTGGGATTATGTAGTCTTTGCAGCCCTCTTTGTCATTTCCTCTGGAATTGGGGTGTTCTTTGCCATTAGGGAGAGAAAAAAGGCAACTTCAAGGGAGTTTCTGGTTGGGGGACGGCAAATGACCTTTGGCCCCGTGGCGTTGTCTCTGACAGCCAGCTTCATGTCCGCTGTCACTGTCCTGGGGACCCCGGCCGAGGTCTACCGCTTTGGGGCATCCTTCATCCTCTTCTTCATTGCATACGCATTTGTTATCATCTTCACATCAGAGCTCTTTCTCCCTGTGTTCTACAGATCTGGAATCACCAGCACATATGAGGTAAGACAACTACTTCCTTCATCTTCACTTTGGGAGGTAGTCGCTCTTTCCCCTCCACTTGAACATGTTTTGTTATTCTTGCTTTTTTCTCTAGTAATACACATTGTCTTGATAATTAATAACCCATGATAGTTGAAAAACACTCACTTATTTTCAGGGCAATTACACATCATGGGAAAAAATATTGCAGTGTTACTGGGGAAAGCTTAAGCTTTGGATACAGATACACTTGTATCCAAAGACATCTACAGACATCTACACCTTCCATCTGTAGAACAGAAATAACAAAGTCAAGCCCGCGAGGCTACTTCAATGATTAAATGAGAACCTGTAGGTAAACATCTAATATACTGCCTAACTTGTAGGAGATTCTCAATGAAGGAAAGCTGATGTTATTACTTGTATTATTATTAACATCAGTATTCTGAAAAGCAGGAAGAACATTGTGTATTGTCACTTTTCACCTAAGAAAACGGAGCTACAGATAGATGACTTAGTCAAGATTGTACAGTGGATTGTACAGTTTTAGTAAAACAGTTCAGTTACTACATTAAACCAATTGCAAATACATAAGTGAGGAGATTTGAGACAGTACAGATAGGGGATATATAAGCATTTCATTGAATTTAATTTACCATTTACCTTTGCCCTTTACATATCTTTAAAATTGTAGTACCCTAATAAGAAGAAATTCAGATTGTGTAAAGTACATATTTTGGGACTGCCTCTTTCTTTATAAGAATTAGCAGTGTGGGGACTTCCCTGGTGGCGCAGGGGTTAAGAGTCCGCCTGCCAGTGCAGGGGACATGGGTTGGAGCCCTGGTCCAGGAAGATCCCACATGCCGCGGAGCAACTAAGCCCGTGCGCCACAACTACTGAGCCTGTGCTCTAGAGCCCACGAGCCACAACTACTGAGCCCATGTGCCACAACTACTGAAGCCCACGCGCCTAGAGCCCATGCTCTGCAACAGGAGAAGCCACCGCAACGAGAAGACCTTGCACCACAGGGAAGAGTAGCCCCCCGCTCACTGCAACTAGAGAAAGCCTGCATGCAGCAACAAAGACCCAATGCAGCCAAAAATAAATAAATTAATTAATTAATTAAAAAAAAAAAGAATTAGCAGTGTGGCATAGGGGTTAAAAGTATGAACTCTAAACTTAGGCTACTTGGCTTTGAATACTAGCTCTGCTGCTTAACTAGCTGCATGACTTTGGGAAAATGACTTACCTTCTCTGTACCTGATTTTCACACATGTAAAATAAGAATAATAAAACTACTTATCTTAAAGAATGTCTGTGAGGAGTAAATGAGTTATTACATGCAAATACTTTTAACAGAGCCTGGCAAGTTGTAAATGCCATGGAAGAGTTTTATATTATTTATCATTATTTTTCTTGCTATTACAGTCCCCAAATTTTTACCAATCTGTGTATAGAAACTTGAATTTATGTTTATTTGTTCATCGTCCATTTTCTGCTACCTAGCCATAGATATTCTTACCAGGGTCTTTTAAAGTAGTGAAAACTGAAAGGGTAGAGTCTATTTCCCGAACTCTTGAATCTGGGATGGCCTTTTGACTTGCTTTGACCAATAGCATGTGGCAGAAGTGATGTGTGAATTGAAAGCTTAAGTCTCATGAGGCTTATAGCTTCTGCCTTTGCCTTCTTGGAATGTTGTCCTGATATAGCTATGTCAGGAAGTGGGTCTAGTTGTTCTAGCTTCTGGAGGATGAGTGAACAAGTAGAGAAGAACAGAAGCACACTGGCCAGCAGCCAACACCAATCACCAGACATGTGAGTGATGCCATCTTGGATTTTCTCCCCCAGCTGACCTTCCCATTGATTGCAGCCCCATGGCAGCCCTGGAGAATCAAGTAGAGGAATCACCCAGCCAATCCTAAAACTTGTGAGAAATATTAAGTCCTTGGTTTTTAAGCCATTGAGTTTTGGGATTGGCAATAGCCAACTGATTTAAATGCTTTGATATGCAGGGGGATTTCAAGACTAATCTATGCTATCTGTGCTACTTTGTCACTCTCCTCTCCCATGTCAAAGCATAAGGAACTGTTCTCACCCTCACGTTATAAATTAGGCTCAGTTCATTTGCAATATCATACATTTTCATTATCTCCACTTGGACAGTTTATAATTGGTCTCATCATGTTGTCTCCACTTCACTTAGAGTTATTTTCCTCTTTCTCTTATCAAACATTAATAGATCCAGTCTTATTTACCCTTAACACTACCTTGTGAGCTGATGTCTACCTGCTTTCTCATTTTTCTTGGACTTCTTAAACTAAATAGTTTCTGAACTACTTACTTCTCTCTAATCCAGACTTCTTCATTATAATGCCCAGGCTACTACTTCTTGCATAGTGTTTTCTAAGCATAGATTATACACTTTTTTTTTTCTGTAAATTGCTTTCCTTTTAGTTCTCCTTTAAATTACATTTGTGGCATTTTATTAATTATATTTAAAATCTGAGAAATTAAATGTGTAGGTATAAGATATCATTATTGAGTATTATTTCAGTATAGTAGATAAAGTGACAAAATATTTGTTGTAAAATGGATATTTAGGGTGTGATAGGGTCTAAACCAATGTTATGAGGCCTTTTTAGGTCATTATAAGGATTGGTTTTTACTCTCAGTGAGATGGGTCATTGCACTGTTTGGGCAGGAGAGTGCTGTAATGTGATTTGTATTTTAAGAGTATTACTCTAGCTGTATGTTGGGGCTAATTATAAGGTTTTTACTGCTGAAACAGGGGGTCTAGTTAGGAAGCTATTGCTGTAACCTAGGCAAGAATGATGGTATTAGCGTGGAGACAGAGGGGATGATGCAAGTGAAATTTTGAAAGGGGTTGAGGAGGTGCCAGGATTCTTTTATGAATTGCATGTGGGGAGTGAGACAGAAAGAGGAGTCAAGGATGACTCCATGATACTTGAACCAACATGAAAAGTGGACTTATTTCCTGAGATGGAAAATAGTGTGGCTATATCAGGTTTGGGGTTTTGAAAATAATTGAACATGATGGTAAATGTTACCTGTGCTATTTTTAAAAGCAAGCACAAAGCATGCAATTTTTCTGCTGAACTTCCATTTTTACTTTTGACTGTAGTTACAGCTACACACCGATCCAGGATGACCACTGGATACGTGAGTGAGTGAATACAATCTTTCAGATGGAGAATTATGCAGTTTGAATAGTCTCTTTTTTCATGGATGAGAAACCAGAGGCTTAGATTACAGAGTGAGATAGTGGCAAAGCTCAAACTAGAATTCAAGGTGTCTTACTTCTGATCTAGTTCTTTTTTTTTTTCATATATATTTTTCTTAATACTGTCTCTCTAGTTTGACTGAATTGACTGAATTTAGAGGAACTAAACTGAGATGTTAAAACCATTGACTTTTGCAGATTCCTATAGCAGTTTTCTCACTATCTTTCCATTTTTCAGGAACAATTTCCCCTTTGCTTTCCTAGACTTCATATGCCAAACAGTCCCAAAGCCAATATCACATAGTTTGGATTTTGTTACATTTCTCCACTTCTGATACCACATTTTATATCAGTTATCTATTGCTGTGTAACATACCATCCCAAAGTAAATTTCTTAAATGAACAATTTTACCTGCTCACAATTTTGTGGATCAGTAATCTGACCTGAGCTCAAGAGAGTCTAGTAAGACAGTAAGGTTCTTCTGGTCTTACTTGGGGCCATCTCTGTAACTGCCATCAGCTAGTGGGTTGGTTAGTGGCTCGTTGGTCTTAGGGGAACTCAGATGGGACAACTTGTAGCATACTACACTTGGTCTCATCCTCTAGTAGGCTATCCTGGGCTCTTCATGTGATGGGAAAAGAATCCCTGTCAACCAGAAGACACAGCTCATTACACAAGCAATTTTGCAGTCTCCACTTGAATCATATTTGGTAGAAATACCACCGTCTTAAGTTGTGTTCCCCCAGAAACAAATCCTGAGACAAGGAGTTGAATGCAAGTCATTTTTGGGGGAAATGATTTTATTAAGCATTGGTAGGCAAGTGGCAAGTAAGACATGGAAAAAAAGGAAGCCAATAAAAGGTTTGTTTTTGAGCAGGTTGTAATTGTGAGCAACTGAGGTTCTATCTCACTGGGGATTTCTGGGGGACAGTACAGATCACATATCAGGGTTGGCCTCCTTGAAATGAAAATAACTGGGATTTTTTGGTCCAACTTCCTTTTGTCATTGGCTGAAAGCCAATGATAACACCCCCAAGCACTTCTAGTACACCCTGTGCAAGGGGTGAGGTAAAGCTCTCAAGCAGAAAATCACGGTGCAGTTAGATGCTATCAACATGTACTGGGACAGAGAGTGCCAATAAGCTCCAGGGGTCACACCCACAATGACTACTACAGTCACTAAGATCCCACTATATTCCTGTCCCTGCACTTGATGTTATCGTACACGATACCATTAGATCCTACAAATGCCAATTTTAGAAAGAGGTGGGCATCGTTTAGTGCAATAAACTAATCTTTCCAAGGACATGTGATTTGAACCCATGTTGTCTTCAGCTTAAAATTTTGCACTGTTCTTTATCCTATGATAGCTGAGACTTGCAGTTCCTCTCTCAGTGACTTCCTTACTTCTTTAAAAATATTTTCCTCATACCTGGTGCCCTCAGTCACACATTCACTGGATTATTACCTGACTCACAGTGTACTGAATGTGTTGTCTGAAGAAAGATGGTCTGAAAATAAGGTGGTTCTTTCCTTGGGGGAAGGGTTGAGCAGTAAATTGGGAGATGTGGATTAGTGTGAAACTGAGTGACAATTCTGTCAAGAGAAGTCTTTTCTAGGGTTTCAAAGAAGGTTCCACCTTAAGCCATCAATCCACACTTACTTATGTATCATTTCTAGGAAAAGGACACATCAGTAAACTCCTGGTTTAATCAGAATGATTTTTCTTAAATTAGATAATAAGGAACTACTACCAATTAGAAATTACTACCAAGTACTACTCCCAGGATATTAAGTCCTCAAGTCATTTACTACTTTTAACATTTATTTTGTTCACTCAGTACATGTTTACCATGCACTGGAAGACAAATACTAGTGCCTTCTAGAATACTTGTTCAGGAATACCTTTCTTGACCTCCAACAGTAAATCAGATCCATCTGTTTAGTGTGTTCACGGCTCCCTGTAGCTTTTCTTCTAGTACATACCATCACTGTAACTTTACTTTAGTATAAATTTGTTAATGGTCTCCTCTAATCTGTAAAATCCTTTGTGACATGAACTGTATAATATTTGCTATCATTGTATATCCGAATGCCATATAGAGGGCAAGTACTAAATATTTGTTAAGTGAATGAATACATGAAAGATGAAGATAAAATGAATAAAATAAGACCCTGTTTACATGTACCAGGGAAAGTAAGTGTGGTAGGCTGAAAAATGCATCCCCCTCCCTCTAAAAATCATAATAAATGTTCTAATCCCAGGAACCTGTGACTGTTACCTTATATGGTTTAGCAAAAGAGATCTTTGCAAAGTTGATTAAGTTAAGGATCTTGAGATGGAGAGATTATCCTGGTTTAACCAGGCAGGCCTTAAGTATGATCACATTTATATGAGGGAGGCAGAAGGAGATTTGACAGACAGAAGAAAAGGCAGTGTGACCAAAGAGGCAGAGATTAGAGTG